>NW_024884733.1:0-33218 GCF_019232065.1 Centrocercus urophasianus | reverse complement strand
AGGTTGGAAGGGACCATAAAGATCGTCTGTTTCCAGCACCCTGGAGTGGGCTGGTTGCCACCTACCAGATCAGGTTGCCTGGGGCTCTACCTAGGCTGGCCTCGATGCCCACGGGGATCCCACAGCTTCTCTCAGTGGCCTGTGACAGGCATCTCTGTGCTCTGAGAAAAGAATCCCCTCCTAACTTTAAACTAAAATAGGGGAGATTTAGGTTAGAACTGTTCCCTGTTGTTCTGTATTTGCCTGCATAAGAAGTCAATCTCCCTTTAAGTATTGGAAGGTCACAACGAGATCTCCCCAGATCTGTCTTCTCCAAGCTGAACCACTTTAGCTCTCTCAGCCATCCTTCATAGGAAAGGTGCTCCAGCTCTCTGATCGTCTTAATGGTCTTCTGGACCTGCTCCAACACCTCCACATCTTTCTTATGGTGCAGTATTCCAGATGAGGTCTCACAAGGGTGGGCTTGAGCTGGACAATTGCTTCCTTCTCCCTGCTGGCCACTCCTGATGCAGCCCAGGACACAGTCAGCCTTGTGGGCTGTAAATACAAACTTTTCATCCACCAGGACCCTAAGTCTCCCAGGTCTGCTCTGAATAAATGTCTGGCATTCTCCTGACCCAGGTGCAGCATATTACACTTTGCCTTCTTGAAACTCATTAGCTTCATATGCATCCATTTTTCAGAGCTTGTCCTTTGGATGGCACCCCTTTATCATGTCAGCTGAAGCATTTGGCATGGTGTCATCTGAAAACTTGCTGCAGGGGTACTTGCCTTTGCTCTCTAGCTCATTGATAAGAGTACTGATCCTAGAATGGAGTCCTGAAGGATGTCTGCCCCCTGTGCTCACCTCCATAATGCCATTGACCGAAACCCTCTGGATGTGACCATCCAACCTATTCCTTATTGACCAAATAGTCCACACTTAGTTTCTCTCCGATTTAAAGGTAAGGATGTGATGTGGTACCATGTCTAAGGCCTTGCAGAAGGTAGACGACATCAGTTGCTCATTCTTTGTCCGCTGATGGCATTACTCCATCGTAGAAGGCTGCCAGTTTGTCAGGCACACCATGTCCTTGGTTGGCTGTCTCAGATCAGCTCCTTGCCTTGCACATGCCTTCTTGTAGTTCCCAGAGTGTTCTGTTCCACAGTCTTCCTAGGAATAAAGATAAGGCTCATCAGTGTGTGAAAACCTAGGTTTTCCTTTCTCACTTAAAAATGAGAGTGATGATTCATTTTTCCAAATCACCAGAGACTTTGCTTGACAGCCATGAATTTTCAAATATGATGGAGAGTGATTTGGCAACCACATCAACTGCTCCTTCCAGACCTGGGATATATGTCATCTGGCTGCATGGATTTGTAATGTTCACTCTTACAAGACAGCATTAGACTTATTTTTCCCAGTCGGAGGGATTTGGCTCCCTCAGCTCCAAGCTACATGTTTATTAAGGAGAAACATGGGAAGCCTGACCACCAGTGAAGACCGAGGCAAAGAACTTTCTGCGTACCTCAGCCTTGTCCGTGTCTGCTGTTCCTTCTTGTTGTCAAGGAGAGTGTATCTCAGAGGGTATGCTCTCCTTTGCCTGTCCCTTCTGACCAGCATACCTGTAGAATCTAGTAATTTTTTCATGTCCCTTACCAAGTTTTGTTCCATGTATGCCTTGGCTTTCCTAATCCTATCTCTACACATCCAGATGACACCCCTGGATTCTTCCCAGGGGTGAAATCTCATCCAATAATTCCTTCAACAGTCAGAAATTTGTCAGAACTTCTCCTCAAGTTCAGGATCCCAACTTATCTCCTTGCTAGGCCCGTGTTCCTGAGAACATGAAATCAGCCAAGCATGATCCCTATGGCTCAGACTGCCTCCATTTTTAACCTCTTTAATGAACTCTGCATTGGTGAGCGAGGTCCAGAAATGCTTCACATCTATTTGGACTGCCCAATATCTGGACCAGGAAGTTATCCTCAATTATTCCAGTCCCCTGGATTGCTTACAGCCTCCTGTGTTGCTTTCTCAGCAGACCTCCATGTGGTTGAAGTCTCCTATCAGGATGAGAGCCTGTGAGCATGATGCTTCTTGTAGTTGAAGCAAGAAGGCCTGATCCGCAGGCTGCCTTCAGCTGGTGGCCTGTAGTAGATCTGATCACCAGAAGTTTTTCATTGGTCTGATCCTTCATTTTTACCCACCAGCTCTTAACCTGACCGAGGCTGTTTCCTTAACATGGAGGATGCTTCCACACCCCTCCTTCCCTGTTCTTCTCTTCTGAAATACTTGTAGCCCTTGGTTATAGTGTCTCACTTGAGCATTTCATCCTACCACGTCTCCATGACAGCAATTAGGTCATAGCTTTTTAATTGTACCACGGCTTCCAGCTCCTCCTGTTTATTCCCCACTCTTTGTGTTGATGTGGCGGCACTTCACTGGGGCCATCAATCAGCCTTGTTACCTTCTTGGAGGAGCATAGTTCCTTCATGACAGTTCAGAGCCTTTCCTCTGCTGCTCCATGGAGTGATAGTGATGGTGTTCGCTGGCCCTTCTCTATCACTGAGAAGTACATCCCTTTTCCCTATCAAATGTAGTTTAAAGTTCTGGTTGTCAGCCCAGCCAGCTTTCTGTACAGAATATTCTTGCCCCTCTTTGTCAGTTGTGCCCTATCCTACATCTACATACCCAGTGTCTGGTGATATTTCCAGAGTAATGAAACGCCAAGTGTGACAGCATCCACACAGCAATTGTGCACCTCACCTGTGCATCTCCTTTTTCCTGGGTCCCAGTCTCAAGCTGGAATGATAATGGAGAATGCCACCTGCAGTCCCAATCCCTTTGACATCCACCTGAGGGAAATAAAGTTTCTTGATATTTTGTAGTTCTCATTGTAGCCTCGTGTTACCCAGCTTGAAAGAGCAGCAATGGGTAATATCCTCTGGCTTTATTAGCCTTGGAGCTTCCTCTTGCTGTCATGAATGCAGGTCTCTGGCAGACAGCAAACCTCTCTGGAGAGATTGTCCAGGTGGCAAATGCGTACCTCAATGTCTCTGAGCGAGGAGTCTCCAATTATTAACAACTTTTGTCTTTTTTTGGTGACACTGGATCTAATAAAGGTATTTGGTTGGACCAGTTCAGTGTGTCTTCCTGCATCTGCACTCCAACCCATGCCGTCTACTCTTTGCTCCCAGTCTCCTATTTGTTGTTGGGTCATTTTAGGGGCTGTGGGAGGCTCCTCTGCTTCAACCAAAGCCCAGGGATCAGTCTCGCCATCCTAAGTGTTGCCATCTGCCATCTTGCCATCTGCCTCCTCAAGGTTGGAAGCTTGCTTTACCTTCTGTCCTTTGCAGGGACTTGAGGCAGTGCTGTTGTTCTGCCCATGTCACCGCATGATACCATCTTCATATGACATCATGATGTTTTTCTCTCAGATTCCTGGACACTTCTCTGTCTGGTAATTTCCTCTCCAAACATGTCTGGCTGCTTGAACACCTGTACCTGTGACACATCCCTCTGTCCTCATGCCCTGGCTTGCCTTCCACTTCCTGGGCTCTACAACCAAGGATCTGGGCAGCTCTGTCACTCTTTGGGACACCTGGCTCTGGGAGCACGCATCAGCCCGGAAAGGTTGTGGTGCCCTGTCAGTCTGGCTGTTGTGCTGGGTTATTACCGTCAATAGAAGGCTGCACCCTGCTGCGCCTGCAGCTCTCCCTGCAGATCCTGAAATTCCTTGTGCAACATATTTTTTTTTTTTTTTTAATAGAATGCCTAATTTGTTCATTTTGATCCTGAGTAGTATGGACTCTGCTGCATTTCCCATTTATGCACGCATTACTTTTCTGAGTAGTTAATACCCCATAGTTTTTTCCTTCCCACTTATTTTTGCCTACAAGTCTCAAATAAAGCCACTATCTTTTTGAAGTTCTGAAAAATAAATTACTTAGCTATTATGTGTCTTATGAATCCCAGAAAATGATCTGGATTACAGCAAAGCTGATCTTTCCTAACACACATTAAATTATTTTCAATGCATACATAAACAAGCATGGCATACTGCTGAAACGCAATAAGCCCTTTGGTGGGGAGTGCTGGTGAGCACAAACTACTGCACTGCTAGCAAGTCCTTACACTTGTCTTCAAGATACCCTTCTGAATGTTGCTTAAAGTGGCATACCTTCAGCCTTGCTATGGAAGATATTCCCAATCGTCAGCTACTTTGATTCTACTAAAACCACCCACAGCCAGACAGCCCTGCTTTGAACACGGCATCTATGTGAAAGTGAACTGTCCCAAGATGGAAAGCTTTAACCCCTGCCTTTGTGATGCTCTCATGATCCAGCAGGTTTTCCCTCTGGAGTGCCACTGGACATTCTCACTGCAGTGGTGGCACATGGAGATACCTTGCAGTTGCAGCACAGCACAGCAATGTCACTCACTCGTGGCAGTGAGGATGAGGAGGGAAGACTGCCTCCAAGCTTTGTCTGAGGACAGGCGGCTGGCTCCACACTTCAAGACCACCTGACTCCTCCAGAAAAGAGAGGAGGGTGATAGCCATAGGTGGCTCCCTGCTGAGAGGAGCTGAGGGCACAATATGTCAGCCTGCCCCTACCTGCAGGGAGCTGTGCTACTTCCCTGGGGCCCGGATCAGGGATATCTCTGATATTTTCTGATGTCAGGGATATCTCTAAAAAACTGCCTAGTCTGATCCACGCCTCTGATTATAGTCCTCCATTGATAGTCCAGGCTGGCAGTGATGAGGTCACCAACAGAAGCCTGAGGACTGTGAAAAATGATTTTAGGGGACTGGGGAGGTTAGTTGATGGAGCAGGCATACAGGCAGCATTTGCCTGTATTCCTACGGGGCGGGGAAGGACCTGAGAGGAGCAGGAAAATCAACCATATAAAGACATGACTGATAGGCTGGTGCAAACACAGGAATTTTGGGTTCTTTGATTATGGCAGTCTGCTCGGCACCTGGCAGGAGGGCTGCTGATGATATCACCTGTCCCAAAGTGAAACGGATCCTTGCCCAGGAGCTGGCAGGACTTGTAGAGAGGGCTTTAAAGTAGATATGAAGGGGAAGGGGATAAAACCAGGCCAGCCAGAAATGAGCCTGGGGGAGCGGTAATGGGATTAGGGGTGAGGCAAGGGGCTCAGCTGTAGTGCATCTGCACCAATGCACGCAGCATGGGCAACAAAAAGAAGAGTTGTGTGGCAGGGTAACTATGACCAAGCTGCCATTACGGAAACGTGGTGGGACCGCTCCCACGACTGGAGTGCTGCAATGGTTGGCTACAAACTTAGGAAGGATAGGCAAGGAAGGAGAGGTGGCTGAACTTGTGGCTGGGGATGATGAGGTGGTGTGAGAATCCTTCTTTGGTTTTTTTTTGGCTCAAAGCTTGCTTCCTGAGATTTTTCTTGTGATAAGACTCTGAGTGACTTGTCAAGGAGGCAACTGATGGGTGCTAACTGTGTGACAATCGATATCGCTTTGGGCACATTTGCAAGGCCCTTCCCCCAGAGCTGCTTGCTCTGTAGAAGAGCGGAAGAGAGTGCTCAGCAGTGTTCACTGGCGGAAGATCTGGCCTGTGGCCAAACTGCTCCAGCTAAGTATGGAAGGCTGGGGGATGATACCATTGTATCTTGCGAAGGCAAGATGCTAGTTGGTGCCCCCCTGCTTCCTCTTATCTGCTGGCAAGGCCAGAAAGATAAGAACAAAGGAGGTTCCTGCTGAGATCCCAGAGCCAGAAGCTGCCACCACAAGGAGAACTGACTCAACCGCCTTGGGTTTGATCTGTCACTCAAAGGAGAGCTGATTCGACCACTTTGGATTTGAGCTGTCACTCCAAAAACAGCTGACTCAACCACTTTGAAGCATTGAAAAAGGGCCATCATCACCATGGTCATGGTCGTGCTTCGTCGTCGTTGTCAACAGAACAACTCTTGACGACCCACCACTACTGAAGATCAGAGACGGAGCTATGAACCTCGCTGGATCCATGGTGGTGACTATGTCCCTCTTGCTTCCTATAAAGACTCCTTGCTTCTTTTTTTCTATCTTTTCTATCGCCCTCCTTCCCTTCCCCCATTACCCTAATTCATAATAGTGTCCGTCCTCCCCTTCCCCATTTCCCCTGATTAAGATTTGTAATAAACTGGTCGGACCAACATTTGAACCGTTGCTTCTTAATCTCACGCCGGGTATATAGATAAAATAAGAAAAAAGAAAGGAAGAAATAAGAAAAAGAACCTCCTCTCCCTCCTATAAATTGGAGCGAGACAGGTGGAATCCCTATGGGAAAAGATCAAGGGAAGGGCTGACAGGGCAGACATCCTGGTGGGTGTCTGTTGCAGATCGCCAAACCAGGATGAAGAAAGATGAGGAGTTCTGTGAGCAGCTGGCAGGAGCTGTGTGCCAGCTGTGTGATTGCCAGCCCTTGTCCTCACAGGGGACTTCAACTTCGTGACATATGCTGGGAACACAGCATGCAGCATCTGATGCACAGACTCAGATGTGAACAATCCAAATCATTTATTACAAGTTCTCACATCACTTATATTCCTTCACAAGTTTTCTTTCTCTGGCTTTCACACCCACCTTTCCATGCCAGCAGAGCATTCTACAAACACTCCTTAGCCGCTCATGTGGGCACTTATCCAATCAGAGCCATCAGACGTTCTTTCTTCTTCCAGAGGTCTCTTTGGTTCTCATGCCTTGCTCCATGGCTGTAGCTCTGAGCAGTATTTCTTGTATTCCGGCAGTGCACTGGTCCATCCAGGCCCTGTGCTGGACATTCCAGCTTCGGATTGCTGCCTCACATCTCTGCCCCACATCCCAGCCCCAAATCCCTGCCCCATAAGTGCCCCACATCCCAGCCCCAAATCCCTTCCCCACATTCCCGCCTCATAACAACAAATCCCTGCCCTACATTCCTGACCCACATCCCAGCCCCACATCCCTGCAAAACATCCCAGCCCCAAATCCCAGTCCCATATCTGTGCCCCACATCCCTGCCCCACATCCAAGCCCAACATCCCATTCTGAAATCTTTGCCCCACATCCCTGCGCCACATCCCCACCATTCATCCTATCCTCACATCCCAGCCCCATAAAATCCGCAAATCCCAGATTCACATTCCTGACCCAATCTCTGCCCCAATACCTGTAAATGCCCCACATCCCAGCCCCCAATCCATATCCCATCCTCAAATCTCAGCCCCAAATAACTGCTCCTATTCTGGTATTTCTTGGAGAAAATATCACATATTTGGGATCAAACAGGTATTTCTAGGAGAGAATGCCATATATTTGGGAGAAAACAGTTATTTTTGAGAGAAAACGTCATATCTTTGGGAGAAAACTGGGTGAAAAAGTTACAGATTTGGGAGAAAAAACATTTCTGGGAGAGAGTTTCACATATTTTTAGGAGAAAGCTTGTATTTCTGGAAGAAAATGACAAATGTTTTGGAAAAGCATGTTTTTCTGCAAGAAACTGTCATACTTCTTATGTGAAACTGGTATCTTTTGGTGGAAAAGTCATATATTTGGGAGAAATCAGGTATTTCTTGCAGAAAATGACATATTTCAGTAAGAAAATGACATATTTCTTGGAGAAAATGAGTATTTCTGGGAGAAAATATAATATATTTTGCAAAAAAACCTGGTATTTGTGGGAGAAAATGTCACAATATTGGGAAAAAATGTGATATTTAGGATTGAAAAGTAGTATTTCTGAGAGAAAATGCCATCTATTTGGGGGAAAAAATGGTATTGTTTGGAGAAAGTACCTTCTTTTCGGACTGAAAACTGGTATTCTTAGAGAAAATGTCTTTGTTTCATGAGAAAATTGATATTTCTTGGAGAAAATGTTGTGTATTTGAGAGAAACCTGGTATTTCTGCGAGACAATGTCTCATTTTTGTGAGAAATCTGGTATTTCATTTTAGGGATATTCGGGAGAAAACTGGTATTGTTTGGAGAAAATGCTGTCTTTTTGAAGGAAAACTGATACTGCTTGGAGAACATGTGCTATTCTTGTGAGAAAACTGGTATTTCTTGGAGAACATGTCTTATTTTTGTGAGAAACCTGGCATTTCTTTGAGAAAATGTCTCATACTTGTGAGAAATCCGGTGTTTCTTTTTAGGGATATTTGGGAGAAAACAGGGATTTCCTGGAGAAAATGCCTTCTTTTTGTGAGAAAACTGATATTTCTTTGAGAAAATGTCATATATTTGAAGAAAAGTGGGTATTTCTGGGAGAAAATGTTATAAGTAGGGGAAAAAACCTGGTATTTTTGAGTGAAAGTGTAGTCTTTTTGGTCCGAAAACAGGTATTCTTGGAGAAAATGCCTTAGTTTGGAGTTCACCCAGCAGGCTTTGCCCAAAGCAGAATGACCTGTGGGCACAGAGTCCACCAGGTGGAAGTGACCATAGCTGGACACAGCAGCAGCTTGAGCAGCACTCTTGAGGGAAATCCTCGCTGTGAACAAAGGCCCAGAAAAAGAGAGCAGCTTGTCCCTGGGTTCACAAAGTAAGGTTGTGTCAACGCTTTACGGGCTGGTTCGGCCCGGTTCCGTGACCAGCAGGGCGGAAGGATCTGCAGATCCGCGCCACCAGAAAAGGGAAACAGGGGACCCCAAAGTACTTGAGAACAACAGCAATAATCTGAGGTGGAACAAATGATTTACTAAATATAGTATTAGCAAAATACAATGAGAGAGAGAGAGAGAGTCTGTCTGGATGGTAGATAGACCTCACCACAATGCTAAGGTGAGAAGTGCAGTCCAGTTGAGTGACTGAAGAAAAGCAGACTGCGAAGTGCAGATGGCGAAGAGCAGGCGGCGAAGAGCAGGCAAAGAAGAAGAAGGTCAGGTGACCTTGCACAGAGTTATATCTCCTTGCTGACCGCAAAGCCTCCTGGGGAAATGTAGTTCTCGTTGGACGAACATTCGGCAGAAGTCAACCCCCCCCCAGTGCATTACATGATGTTATGGTGTGGAATAGTGATGACCAAAAATCATAAAACCATGACAGGTTGCCCTTTCTGATCTGTTACCTCTCAGGTGGTGCCTACAGCTGTGTGATTGCTCTGCAGGAAGTGCTGATGTTCTGCATTTAACCTTATCGTTCACCTTGTTTTAAAGCTTACAGGCAACCTTAATTTCTACAGCCCTGTGCTTTGTGCCACAAGAACTCTCCAGTTTCTCCCCGTGATGTGAGACTGTAATGTGTCTACTCTACGCCAGGCTCTTCTCCTTTCATTTTAAAGTAGGAAAATTCATTTCTGGGCCAGGAGAAGAAGAAATGCAACAATCTTCCCTGCACTGCTCAGTTTGCCTGAGTTGCCAAGTGCTCCTCATTTTTCTTGTACCTTTCAATTCCAAGTACGCATTTTCCCAAAAGCAAAAGAATTCAGAAGTAACCACGTACAGTTAAGTAAGCGACTTCAGTATTTATTTCTGATTGTGGCAATTACGTCAGTTCAGAAGTCACAATTTATGGTGCCTGCTTTAATTCTGACAAAGGTTGCAGTTGCAGCTGACTTCCCAAGGCTGCAGTATGTGGTGATGGCACAGCCTCAGGCTTCTGCATTTGTGCTAATGCCACATTTCCTTTCTCTGTCTCACAGGTCAGCTGGTGCTAGAAGTGGACGGCATCCAGTGTGAATGAAGGTCAGAGTAGGAGCAGCTGCTGATGGAAGGAAGGAAGTGCAGGCTAACGGACCAGTGGAGGCAGCAGTGATGCTGGGGGGCACTTGCAGAAGAACACAAGGAGCTCCTCAGCAGGAAAGCCACAGCAGTGGCAGCGGGCGGCCCAGTAGATGAAGATCGGCCCCGTGCAGTTCCTGGTGCAGCGGGAGATAGACATGACCATAGCCGACCAATATGGCTACCTGTAACCCTGCGCTCTTCGCCAGCCCCGCAGCATAAGGCAGTGTTCCAGGGGAACTGCCAGTGGCCCCATCCCTCCCCTCCAGAACCCAGCCATCTTCTGGAGTCATCATGGCAGTGGGATGAGACGTCATCTGGGCCATCAACCATTGTGGATGGGAATTTTAGGATTATTGTCATTGCTGTTACTCATTGTTTTCCATGATACATTATTAAAAGCTTTGTGTTCCCTTTGCCACATCTCTGCCTGCAGTCATTTGTGCCATATCTCAGCCCCCCAGCTCCCCATGCCCTCTGGGGCAGGATGGGGCTTAGCTGCCCTTAGCTGCCACCAGCAGCCCCAGCCCTCCTCTTTCCCTGCAGTCCTTTGTGCAGCGGGATGCAGAGGGCTTTTCACACAGCTCTCCTGCGCTGCCCATGAATTGCTGTGGGGATGGGCAGCAGGCATGGACAGATGGAGGGGAATCATCCTGGCTCACTGTGGCCAGAAGAGACTCCAGCAGGGGCAGTTCCCATGGAGAGGTGAAGCAGGGGCGGCTGGGCCTGCTGTGCAGATAGGCATAAAGATACCTCCCACACCACAGCCCTTCTGCCCCCACACTGTTTGGCTCCTGCCAGTTTTGTCTTCAGACAGGGACCCAACCAACTCTGTACACACAGCAGGATTTGCCATCTGGCGGCTGATCACCAGTGCTGCCCCATAGGGCTCAGTGCTGGGGCCACTTCTATTGAACACATTTATCAATGATCTTGATGAGGGGATTAAGGGCATCCTCAGTGCATTCACAGTTGGCACAAGGCTGGGAGGGAGAGCTGACCTGCCGAAGGGAAAGGCGCTGCAGAGGGACCTGCACAGACCAGATCGATTGTATGGTTGGGTTGTGGTTGGATTTAATGATCTTGAAGCTCTTTTCCAACCTGAGTGATTCCACGGTTCTATGATTCCGTATCCATTTCAAGTCCATCCCATATCCAAAGTCCATCTCATGTATATCCCAATTCCTGATATCCCATCCGATATCCATACCCCCACAGCCCACATCCCAATCACACATTCCACACCCCAATCCCACATCCTATATCCCACATCCCAATCCCAATTCCAAATCTCATTCCCAGTCCCTCATCCCAAGCCCATCATCACCCACCTGTCAATCTCAATCCCTCATCTCAATTGCATTCCCATATTCCCGATCCCAATCCCATCCCCTATGGCAACAGAGAACATCCCGAGGCTGCCCGTCCCCAATCGCCGCTCCGCCCCGCCCCCGGCCTCTCATTGGTTAGAGGAACTTCCGGTCAGTTCGTGCCTCTCACTGGTCAGCAGCAGTTCCGGCCCGCCTCCATTCTCTTATTGGTCAGCAGTAGCGCCTCCTGCTCCGATTGGCTGAGAAGACAACGACAAAAAGAGAGGAGCGTGGAGCTGAAGAAGATTTCTCTGAGAGCTGCCGCTGCGCGTGCACAGGTGAGTCCTTGGTGAGCGCAAGACACGGCTCTTGCTGTGCTCAGTGCCTCCGTCTGTCAGACATGAAAGTTATTGCAGAGTCCCAGGGCAAGCAATGTAATAGAAAAACACCCAGCTGTGTGTTTGAGGAAATCAGTTGTCAGTGAGAGCTGCCCAGGAGAGCTTGGATGCCTTCCTCCAGAAGGGTTTTGCTGTGATAAAGAGCCTTGCCATGTCGGGCACTGTGACTTTAGAAACCTCGTTCCCCCAGCAGAGCATGAATCTTACCATAGGCAGCTGTTCTGGGAAGTAATGTCAGCGACCTGAATGTCAGGAACATGCTGTTCCACATGGGGCCGTTCTGGAAGGTTTACTGATCAGACTTTCTTAATGAGATCTCCCTAGATTGTTTCTGTCCTATTTCTATACTTGTTTTCTTTCTTTCCAGTGATCCGCAATGAACAGCCTTGTGGAGATTATGCAGAAGCTGCAGCTGAAGGACTGAGAGGAAGAGCAGCAGAAGGCAGCAGCTGCAGTGCGTGGTGTTACAGGGCAGTGTTCTGAATGCCGCCCTACTTGGCACTCCAAATTTGGTTGTGGTCAATAAAAAATAGTCGCAATTAGAGACTGACAAAGAGCACACGGCCTGATTTGTCCAGTGGCATTCCATGAGCTACTGCACGACTACCGGTCCAGAGTAGAAACTATGCAGCTTCAGACCACCAAGCTGCCATCCTGGCACTGTTTTTGTTGAAGGCAGTGCTCCAAGTGCTCCTGCTGTTGCTGACACCTGACGTTGCCCAGGGAGGACCTGACCGCTGCACTCCGCTCCACTTCCTGTGCCACACACACATTTACAGCCCACCACCCTTCCACCTGCCATGCAAACACACCATCACATCTTGAACACTTCAGCCACACTGCTTTCCTCCTCCTCCCCTCACCAGTTCCCATTCCTGCTTCCGCTTCTTGTGTCTCCCTCTCCCTCTTTGTTGCTTTTACCCCAAAACCTCCGGTTTGCACGAGGCTTTGCATCACTTCCTTTGTACACAAGCCCCCATTACTGTGCCCCTTGTTGCACCCCTCTTTTGCAGTACCATTTAGTGATCCCCCCTACTAAAAGTACAATTAGCTCAGAAATCCAGATTGTTTTCAATTAGCATTTTTAATTAAAACACAACCTTGCAGCCAGTGCTGTGAATCTTTATCACTGGACTGTGAGATACTCCTGGCAGTGAATTCTCTCTCTGTAACATTGGTTTTGCAGCAGTCATTGTTAGCTTTGCCTCGACATCCCTCTGGGTTCTCTGTATGTGTCCCTTTCTGAAATTGTACTTCTCATTGGGAAACCCCCTCACAACCTTTCCTCTTTGCTTTTGTGTATGGAACACCTGTATTTTATCCTCCTTTATATGAACTTTATTACAACCTTTGGGCTGTAATACCTCTGACCATGAAAACACAACTTGCATTTTAAAGTGACACTACTGTATTTTGTACCAATCAGTGCTCCTTTGGTCTCTTAGGTAGGATAAGGGGAAGGGGAGCAGCGTGAAGCTGTGTGCATTCCCTACTGCAGGGCCGTGTGTAAGAGACTATTCTGTTAACTTCTGTGTCTCAAAGCTTGCTGGGGACAGAGATGGACTTGTTCAAGTCCAGACAAGTCCCGAGCAAGGACCGTGAAAACCTTTGTCTGGGGGAACGCAGATGGACAAGGCCAGGGGCAACGAGAGCGAGATGAACTGCAGCTAAATAGCTGTGAAGTGCTCCTTTGTGCGGACCTATCTCCGGATGATGGCCATCTCAGGGGGTACTCAATGACTCTTGCTCAAGGCCCATCCTTGTCACGTAGGCAGGAGAATAAGGAGGATAAAAGAGGAACTGAAAACCATGAGGATAGGTTTCTGACAACAGATTCCTCATGAAGAAGAACAGGGGTTTCTGACAGCAGATTCCTCATGAAGAAGAACGGAGGTTTCTGGCAACAGATTCCTCATGAAGAAGAGAGAGAGGAATTCCTGAAGATAGAAGGATTCCTGAAGATTGAGGGGATTCCTGCATACTGTTGAACTCTCCTGAGCCTGCTGCCTGACCGCTGTTGCTGCTTCAAGAATTGGCTCCTCGACTTCCTCGTCTACCTGCCTGCTGCCCAAGGCCGGCCACGCTGCTGCTCCCCGTCTTCTGCTGCATTCTGCCCAGGACCTTCAAACACCTTGCAACGGGACCGCTGCTGGATCCTGCTGGTGACTCTCCCCGCTTTACGCAACTCCTGCTTCTTTTCCATCTTTTCTATCGCACTCCTTCCCTTCCCCATCTCCCTGATTAGGTCTTAGTAATAAATTGGATGGAACAACATATGAACCGTTGTTTCTTAATCTCACACCGGGTATACAGATATTAAAGAACCTCATCTCCCTCCTATAAATTGGAGCGAGACACCGTGCTGGTGGTGGAGGGTTGGTTTGCTTTTTCTTGGCAGGGTGGGAAGGAGTTCTGGGTTAGAGGAGCATCCTGATGCCACATGTGGGATCAGCAGCTCTGCCAGAGGAGGAGGTGAGGCTGCACACTGAGCTGCAGGAGAGGAAGGGGAGGAGGTCCCGGTGTGGCTTTGCACAATGCTCTGCAGCACTGGGCAGCTCGTTCCTGGCTCAGCAGTGGGATCGGATGAGGAGCAGGGGAGCCGGAAATCTGAGGGTGGAGGGCACTGCCAAACACAGTTGGTGCTTCTCTGTGCAGTCTTGCCTTCCAGGAGGAACCCAGAGCTTCCCGGTTTGTTTCTGCTCCTGTAGCATTTGTACGCAGTGTGAGCATAAGGTTCTACTTCCTTATTCTCCTTTTGGAAGATCCTCTGCAGCCACAGACATGTGATACAGGCACCTGCCCTTTTTTTTTGCTGTTTTGTTTTTGTTTTTTAATCAGGACACATCATGCCTGTTGTGTTTACCGTACATTACGGGTTTGTTTTTCAAGCAGGCTTCAAGCAGTATGCAAGATGCTCACCGTATGGAGTTAGCAATAGCTGTTAATTAAGTGTGCTCAAACTCTTTTTAAAGCTGCTATCATGTCCAATTTAGTCTGTGCTCAAACTGTTTTTAAAGCTGTTATCATGTCCAATTTAGTCTGAAACTAAGCTGTTTGCAAAAGCAAAACTAGTTTATGCGTGCTATGGTTCTTTCTCAGAAATCATTTTCCTTCCAAGGCTGCCTTTTTCACCTTAGAAGAAAAAGAGAGAGATGGCAAGGAATGAAAGGCAGGTGAAGTCAGCTGTACAAAATTCTTAGCAGGAAAACAAAGACCTGAAGAGCATTGCCCTGATTCTGCTGCCCAACACAGATGGATAAGCTCCTTCATTAAGTCCAGCTTTTACTGCAGAGGTGGCAGGCATCTGTGCTGTTGTTTGTCTGCAGTCAGGAATGTCACGCTGCCTTTTTGTAAAGACCCATTTACTCTTTCACAAAAGAGTATCAATTTTTGATACTTGTTCTGCAAGCTGGGGAAGAATAGCTTACAGAATGCTAACTGCTGCAGAGGACAGGTTGGAAGACAGCTGCTCCACACGCCCATCGTGCCACAGCAGCTCCTTGCTGGATGTGCCTGGGATAACTGCTTGGCTCCTGACAGCAATCCCCTCACAATGGGGAGGAAAGCAGCACCTGCACAGCTGGTTTTATGAGCACTAAACAAGCACAACTAAAATGCTCAAGGGAGTCTGTCTTAAAGCACAGTCACAGAATGTGTTTGTTATACTGAAGACTAAAGGCATCAGGGAGAAGATAGATAAAACTCCTCACTGGCCCACACTTCAGGATTTGTGGTATGTTTTTCTGCAAAAAATCACAGTTGCTGTTTTTAAATTTGGAAATAGACAGTAAAATATACATGGAAAGGGTTAAGAAGTCAGAGTCTCCGTAGCTACAGAAAGATGTTGGATGCCTTCTTTCTGTGGGCATTTTGTGGAAAAGTGACTTGAGTAGCTTAAATGTCTGCCTTCTGGCACAAAAGCAAAATGGAGCCAGGAATGTAATCTTACTTCCATAATAGCGTCAGAAGGAAACATTCTGAGACTTCTTGTAGGGGTGCCCATGTGCTGTCTCTCAAAAACTACTCAGGAGAAAGACACGAGAGGGGTGTGCTCTGCCAGCTCCAGATCCTGAGTTAACACGAGACCTGTTTAGGAAAGACAGGGGTGAACTGAAGATGTTACGCACAGGCTTGAACGCTAGAAGGAGGTACAAGCACACTGAAAGCATGAACTCTATGCTGCTGAAAAACAGTGTTTCAAAAGCTGCCAGGGCTATGACTTCCATTTCTGAGGGCTCCTAGGATTGTGCTGCAATTTGCATTTGGCCACAGAGGATGGATTTCCCAGGCTGACACAAACCTTAGAAACTCGGTCTCTTTCAAACAGCTGAGGATGTTTCCATTCTTATAGCTCAGCCCTGAAGTCTTGCTGGTTAATTTCCTCTAAACTATGCAAAGCAAGATGCAGTGCAGGTGAGCAAACATTCCACATCTGTACAGCGCTGCATCTAAGGGACAGCTTTTATTTAGCTGGCAAGTGTAACTGCTTCCTGAGGAACTGTAAAGCCATCAAAGGCATTCCAAACCATCTCTTACTTTACATTAACACATCACTGGCCTCATCTCACTGCTATGTTTAATTTCTAGAGCCAACAGGTCTGTCCAGCAGCTCTGCTTAGAGGAGAACCAAAATTTGTTTCAGACACGTGTCCTGAAATCTGGAAATCCCTGATGTTTCCAAGTGCAGGCAGTACAGGCAAAGACAGATGTCAGATGGCTTTATACACCTTGTGTCTGCCTGCCTAACCGGGAAGGAACAGCATGGTTGTGTGGCTAAACTGAGCCCATCGGGGAAATGTATGTTAGTTGAGTCCTCAGAGTCCAAAGCGAGTGGGAATTCGCTACAACACTTCAGGCACAATTAGGGTAACTTAATTTCAGCAAGTTTTTAATTAGCAATAATGGAAAAAAAAAACAACACCCAAACAATTATGACAGGTGCTGCAATAGAAACTCCTCTTCACTTTTCAGATGGAAAGCCAATGACTGTGTGCAATTTCTCCTGTAAAAGTGTGGGACCTTCTTCCACTTCAATGTCTCTGCTGTCTGACACAACGGGAGAGCTGCTGTGGCCTCGTGTCCATGCCTGTGCCTCCTCCAGGGTGAGTAGCTTTGTGGGAGGAGAAGACACCCACAGGGTCTTGGACCATAATAAAGAACTGCATCCTGTAAAGGAAAAGCACAGATAAGAGGGACGATTAGCAAGCAGTACACAGTCATCACAGATCTGAGGGAGGTGCTCTATTTTTCTAAGTTTTGGCTATCCTAGCCACTGGAAGATGATGTCAAAACAACCATTTTGTCACAGGTATGTTTATGGCAAAGGACAGACATACTCATAAGTGAGAGCAGCTTACTGTATTTAAGCAAGTAAATAAAACTCCTAACTAGTGGAGACAGGTCAGTCAGAAACCTTCACTGCCATACTTGTATCAAGCTTCATCTGCATGCACAGTATTGTGATGGTAGTGAGAGTTTTCTTCTTAAGAGGTCTGGGTTTGGTCACTCCCAGGATTCAGCAACAGGAAACGCTGCACACGACTGCAGCAGCTACAACCCAGCGTGCAGGTGGACACGGAGAACTGAATCTAGCTGTGTCTTGCTCTCAGCCTGCTTTCAGCCTGTGCTTGTTTTTGGAGACAAACATTTAGATTTCTACCAAAGTAGCTGACAGTGCCAGCTGCTAGGATCTCTGAAGCCTCTCAGTGTAGAGCAGTGCAGGTGAGCACGAGGAGTCTGCTCTAAGAGCTGTCCCTATTTGTCCTTTGTGTGGTCAGAGGGGCTGCCTTGCCAGAGCAGTATTGCCACGCTTAGCTGATTCTCTGTGACATTCCCTGACCCTCCTGCTTGAGGGGAAGCAGACGATGTGAACGTCTGAATCATTAAACAGCTAGCCAAGGTGATATGCTCCATTCTACAGCCTGGATCATCGTTTGGCCCAGGCGCTTTGCATGTTGATCTATGCCTGACAGAGCTCAGCCTGCTGTGGGCTGCTCCTGTTCAGCCAAGCTAACCCCTGCATCCTGCTGACATAAAAACTGCCTTCCAGTAGGAACAAAAGCTGCACTTACAGCAACTGTGCTATCCAAAGAAGAGCAACGGTTGTATAAAATGGGAAGCAGCAAATATTCTGGAAAAGCAGCTATCTATATTCCACCAGTGGCAATAACTGCAGTGACTGCAAATCTCATTGGAAGGTTGGGGTATCAAAGCAGATGGAACAAATTTAGTGCAAATAGTGGAATAATAATTGCTTGTGCTCTTCACACTTATTCACCTAGCATGCAGAGGAAACTTTCTTCCTGTTGCAACTCTGTTTGTTTCCACTAAATCAGGTACACTCACGGTCTTAGCAGTTACTCAAGAAAAGCTGTAGCTTCCAGAGCTGGGCACAAACATGTTGCACCTAATTCTTCATCCCAGAGCCACAAATCAGCAGCGCAGGCAGAGAACTGGGCAATAGGCATAAGGCCTGTGCAGTGCCGGTCGCGCGGTCACGTGGTCGGCGGCGGGCCGCGGGGGCGGCGCGGTGCCGAGTTTGTCCGCTCCTCCTGGCCGTGTCATGCGTTCGTGGGGTCCGGGGCCTCCCTGGGTCGGTGCCACTTACGTACGGCATAGTGACGGAGGGCCAGGATCAGCAGCAGCGGGGTGAGCGGGGCCGGTGGGCATGGGCGGGGCGGGAGAGCTCTCGAGGGTGGGAGTGGCGAGAGCTGGGAGTGGGAGGGGGGAGCGAGCATCCTCCGAACGGCGTTCTGTTTCGCAGTTCTTGTCCTCAGCCTGATTTCTCTCTCCTTTCCCTGGCCGAATTCCGTGCCACGTTACGCGTCCTCCAGGGGGAGGTTGGAGCTGATGGGCAGCCGGTGGCTGGGGGCTGTGCGGGGTTCTTGTGCCACTGATGCTGCAGCAGCGTGTCCTCCGTGCTCCCTTCGCTGAGATGTGCTGTGTGTGCTCTGTGGCTGTGCTGAGGCTGCACGTAAGATATCATGGTTGGTGTCTGCAGATTCGTGAAAGAAATTTACACTTGCATTCCGAAGACGGTGCTCTCCTCTCTTTCCCCCTCCTCCCCTCCCCCTCTCCTGATTGATGTAGAAATGCAAAAGTCTGAGAAGGAACTGGATTTCAATTCATGCTGCTTTTTTTTTTTTTTTTTCCCCCTTACTCTTTTCTCCCATACGTCACCATGTGCACATAATCTGCTAATTGTACTTTCAACGGTGATTATTTTTCTTATGATCCTAACACTGTGAATTTCTCAGTGGTTGCTGAGATGAAGGTAATCATAAATACAGGTTTTACCATTATTGTATCGAGGAACAGAAAATGTCCAATAGCTAATCACATTCTGCTGCAAAAAAAGAAAGCATAGTCTCTTTTTAAAAAAGCAAGAGACAGAGTGCTTCCCCCCAAAAAAAGGGAAACATACCCAAACGTTTATGCTGAGTTAACACGCTGAGAATGAAGAGTGGCAGCTTTGCTTCTTCCCTTCACTACTTGTTTTGGTTTGAAGTACAGAGGAAAGGATGTGTGAGCCATGCTGGAGCAGTGTGCCTGCCTGCATAGTGTGGCAGTGAGCAATGCAAAGAATTTTATAACGTCTTTATAATGTCTGTCTTCTTTCTAGGTGGCACTGAGTTATCTGAGATGCGCTATGGAAATGATGAGAATGACTTCTGAGGCTGTGAGCGGTGGCTGATGAGAGAAGCTAAAGAGAGGAACCTCAAAATTGAACTGACTGGTAAATCCAAGCCTTAGGGTTTATATGCTCTTTGTTCTAACAAACACTGACCCTTAATTACTTTAAGGGACCGATGTTTTTATGTTGCACTAGACAAGGCAGGGAAGCTCTAGGACTTAGTATGCTTGCATTGATGCTACTCTCAGACTGTTTCTGCTTTTCTGTAGCAGCATAACATCCTCGGCAATGGCTTCCCAATAATCTTCTCATGTCAAACGATGTTAATGCTTAGACCTGATCTCAGTGGTGAATATAAATGATTTATGGTTAGGGCTGCATTTCTGAGTTTTCACTGTCTGCAGTGAAGCTTCTCAAGTTACGGTTCCCATCCCACTGAGAAAGTCTGCCCTTTGTGTTGCACTGTGGGAAGGTACATACAATGTCCATCTCTTCTGGACTGTTTCCCTTCCTGCTGCTGACTGTTTCAGTCAGTGTCACTCTTGCACTCTGGTAACGCGTTGATGCTTGAGAAATGAACCTTGGAGGGGGTGAGATGGGAGGTGTGTGTCCGATACGAGTTTTTGCCTTGCTGTGCTTTTATAGTAGAATATAAGTTCTGTATGAGAAGTATTTAAGTAACGTCTTGTTTTCGTGTTGTGACTGACATTCTGTATGGCTATGTCTTGAAGTGAAATCATGGAGAAAAGCATTGTCTGCAAGCTGTAGAGACGACGTTAATAGCATATAACGTGTGAAGAGGCCAAGCGTTGTAGAGAGCTCTCACAGCATGGGTGTTCTTTTCAGTAAGGCTGCAGGCTGCAGGCAGAAGGATGAGAGAAATAAGCACCTTGAATTTTCATACAGATTATTTCCCTGGAGGGCTGATGAAAAAGTTCAGTAACGATGGTGAAATATTTATTTATGTGTATGCGCTACTACTTTGTATATCAACAGATACTGACTTCTGTTTACTTTTTTCTTTATAGATATGCAATGAAGGGACATTTCATGGCAAATGCATGAAAGTATGTCTGTTTTCCTTCTTAAAAGTGAAATGTGCTTCTGAAGTTCCCTTGTTATCACATGTGCTTTGCTTGTCTGATTTTTCTGTAGAGAAGAGACCTTCATCCTGTGACTACTTTGCTTCCTGACCTCTCATGGTAGCTGCAGGCATGAAGCACTAACAGGAACACAGGGTCCTTAGACTTTTTTTTTTAAATCTTTTATTTTATTTACTAAGCTTTTATTTTGAACTTCATAAGTCAGTGTATACTAAGGAGGGCATTTTAAAGGAAGCTGCAATTGAACCGTACGAACTCATCTTCTTACTGGTTGGAAAACAGCTTATTTTGTAAGTCAGAGATCCAGAATTCTTTCAGATTCTCAAGTGTTCCAGTGGATATGATGCCCTTTAATTATTGATGTACAGCTGCAGGCTTTCATTACATGGTCTGATTTACTTTTTCCATAAAGTAAGAGCTCAGTATTTTAACTGTGCAAAAGTCAATACCTAGTTTAGAACATGAATTGGAAAGAGACAGTATTTCACATCGGGTAACACTGTGCTGTCACTGTTTCCTTCCCTGCAACCCCTGTTTGGAAGCTCACTTCAAGTTATGTTATGCTGAAATGGAATCTTAATATAAGTTCTACTATATTCATTATTCATGTCCTTGTTGCTGCTTTGAGGCTAAGAAGGAAATGCATTTCTTCTCAAAAGAAGGTAAGGGCTAAGCTGAGAGTGAAGAAAACTGCTGATTCTTTTTTTCCTCTCCACGCACAACTTGGCAGAAATTGGATCCCTTCTGCTTAAAATCAGTCAGTCAGCAGCTATTAGAAAAGTTCTTTTAGTTTTTGTATGCTGTACACCTTGTGTACAGTTGTGTCATTTGGCCGTGGCAGCATCTGCAGCTATTTCATTCAGTGATTAGTTTTAGCAGAATAATACAGAAAATGGTGTACAACAGTTAAATGTGACGTGACATTAGGAGGGAAAAACCCTTTGTAACTTCAGTGTCCTTCACAAGGCTGGCATAGATAACATTTTGCTTGCTCCAGGGAGTGCTCTCTTCTGAAACACTTTATCTTCATTTGTATGTAAGGCGGCGTGATACACTTGTAGTCTGTTAAACTGATCTGTGGTCAGAGTTTATAGCAGGACAGGTAAGCAGGAATTTTATAAAGAAACTTCCTTAGGCACTGAGCTAATAAACTCTGATCACCTGCAAGAGGCTTTCTGAGAAATAGCAATTATAATATGGTGTTGCATAACTAATTTTTCTGTGGTTGTTTTGTTCCTGATTTGCCTACAGTAGGCAGGACTTGGCACTTCAGCGAGTTTATAGTGCTTTAGGAAACATGCATTACATACTTTAATTACATAGACACGTTTTACATATGGACTTGTATTACTCACTTCCACCACTCTGTTTTCAGAGAAACTGGTGAGATCCAGAAGCTCACTAGATCTCTGTACTTTTTTGTTACAATAATGTCTGGATTCTCAGTTCCCATTTAGTTGTGATGGCAGTGCAGTGTTTGGGAAGCATGCAGCCAGCTGACTTGTTCTTCTCGATCTGGGTTTTGTCTCACGGTGGTCGTGTTTTTACCTTTGTATAATCAGTAGTCTTCATTAGGGAGGAAGTCTTGTGAAGGAAATGTTGGTCACTGACAGTGAGTTGCTCTGCAGCTCTTGCAGCCCACCCAGCATGCCTTTTGCAGCTCAGCTTGTTGCCAAGGCGTTCAAAAAGAGCCAAGTTGGGTGCTAAGTCGTAAATGAAGCTGCATGTTTCAGTTGGGACCTTGTGCTGTATCTTGCTGTTGATAATAAATATTGAAAGCTTGGCCTAAGGCAGTACAAGACTGTGCTGCTTCTCCTTTAGCGTGTTAAGGTTACAGGTCACCAAGGGCAATATCAGAATGAAGCTTTGCTTTAGCAAGCTGTGGTGGTGGCCCCGCACGGCCTCCTGCACGATCCGCCTCCTGCCTTTCCTGTTGGCCATACCTGCCTATTCCGTCATTTCGTTGGCTGCCGCCGCCGCCTGTTATAAGCATGCCCCGCCTCCGACCCTTCTTCCGGGAGAGGCCCGCCCGCCCCTTCGCCTCTGCGGAGCCAATTGGCTGCCCTGGCCGTCACTTAAAGCTTGGGCGGAGGGGCAATTAGGCGAAAGAGGTTACGTGGGGGGTGTCTGCTCCGCGCGTGCGCGGTCCGAGTGAGGTGAGTCGGGGTAACAGGCGTGCGGAGGCGTGACGCCACCCGGTGCGACGGACAGCAGCTAGGGTGTGCGTCACGTGACGAGGGGAGCCGGCTGTACGGGGCTGAGGAAACACAGGTCCTCGCAGGGCTGGGCGGTGGGTCTGGCGCGTTATTGGGGCGCGGGAGTCACGCAGGGCCAGGAAGGGAATCCAAGGCGTCCTGCTGGAGCTGCGGGTGCAGGACGTGTTCTGGGGGCTCCGTGGGGCTGGGAAGGGGGTGGAGAAGGCACGGGGGCCGGGGGGTCACGGACCTGTTTTGCGGGGTATTCCCCTGGGACTTGGGAGAAGGGGCAGCGGTCTCCGTGCCTGATGGGGCCGTTCTTCCCCCGAATTCCACCTCCTCCCTTTTGTTCCCCTCTCGCAGACCGTGGCCTCTCCTCTTTACCTCACGCTGGTGCGGGGCGAGGCCTCGGAGATGACTCAGAGTCGGAGCCGGGGGGGAGCGCGGCCGGGAACCCCACAGCGGGGCTGAGGGTTCCGGGGGGAGGCGTCGGAGACCGAGGAGGTGGAGGAGGATAGTGCGGCCCAAGTGCCGCTGCCAGGGGTGTCCCTGGGGGGCCCCTCACTGCTGCAGCAGTGGCTGGGGATGGGCGAGGGGTGGCTGTGGGGCGCGATGGCTGAGGTGCTGGGACGTGGTTTCAGTGCAGCTGCGCAGCTGCTGGAAGGCCTGGGGGGGCCTCTGGGCTGAGCCCGAGCTGGGGCAGTTGCTACCACGCGCTGCCTGTGCCTGATGCGCCGTGACCTGCGCGCCGTGTCTGCCGCCGTGGCCACCATCACCGCTGCCACCTGCTGCCTGACATCCGCGGGGAGCTGTGAGAGGGGAACGCCAGCGGAGTGGTGTTGGCAGCCACAGGGAGCTCCTGGCGTCGTCGTTGCAGTGTTGCTGTCACTGACCTCCAGCACCGTGTCCGATGGACTTGGGGGTTGTGGTTGTCGCTGATGGCGTTCTCACTGTCACTGCGTTTCCAGTGCTGTGTCCCCTTGAGCTGATGCTGCCATCGGCTGTGCCCCTGTGCTCAGTCTTAGGGGAGTGGTTTTGTGAAGAGCACAGTGGGATTGCTTTCATAAAGATTCTGGACCTCAGTTTCCTGCCCAAATCCAAATTAGAATGAAAAACAGTATTAAGATTCATCTTTTGAGAAAGAACCTCTGAGCACTTGTAGCTGGCAGTGCTTTGATATTCTAGTTAACTAGAATAAAGCTGGGTGATGCTGACTGATAGCATCAGTTGTGAGCATGCTCTACAGAAAGCTTCCTTTTGTGGGAGTGAGGAAACAAAATGTGTGGGGTTATTATGGGGTTACTGGAGTCTAGGATTCTAGAGTCTGAGGATTGTATGAGGATGCTACGAGGACACTAGCTCCTGTGAGTACAAGTTCTGTTATTTCAGATCCTGTGATTGTTTCCCAGTTCTAGATTCTTTGATTCTGTGATGATTCTGGGCTTCAAATGTGTGGTGATTCTGATTCCTCGCTAAAAGTAGAGACTCCCAGATTTGTAGCTACACAATACAATTCATTTCCATATCCACCCCTTTGCATACCGTGTGGCATAGTTCTGAGTGCCTGACGCAAACCCAAGCAAAATCAATTTCTGTAGGTTATTAAAAAAAATAATAATGAAAATAAAATCTTTGCTGTTGTTTCTGCTCCCTGTTCCATTTATTTACATTCTGCCTTACTTCGTATGTAACAGATAATACCTTTTTTCCCTTTCATCCTTGATGGCTCCTGATGGTCCCTTGTTTCTCAATTATAATGGGCTCTCAGTGTCGTGAGCCCATTTATATAAGAATTTGGGAGTGGCTTTCACTCCATGAATCTTGTAATAGTTAGTGTCCCTAGTTGCTATCATGCGGACTTCACCAATTTATAACAGATACAGCTACAATATATACTTCTAAGGGGGAAGCAGGAACGTATTTGTTGATGAGCATAGATATGCTGTAGTAGATATAACAGTGACTTAACAAGACTGGAGATGGCTGGATGCACTTGGTTATTTTCCACATAGAGGGCAAGGTTACACACACACCTAGAGGATGCTCTCCTGCTGTGTCATGAGGATCAGAGCCAAGCCCATTGCTGTGTGAACTCTTCAAACCACAGAGGTAAGGTTCCTCAGCACAGCTGGATCCACTCCTAGTCCTAGACGCGTTCAGGAGTTTGTGTCTCGGGGATCCTATGTGCACAAAGATATAACATATAATCTGTATAATGGACTATTTGCATGTGAGGAGGGAATTTATAATCATGCAGATGTTCAGCCACTGTTCTGTGGCAAATGGTTGGACTGTGCAGTCATCCCTGAGGC
Organism: Centrocercus urophasianus; assembly: GCF_019232065.1. Taxonomy (NCBI): domain Eukaryota; kingdom Metazoa; phylum Chordata; class Aves; order Galliformes; family Phasianidae; genus Centrocercus; species Centrocercus urophasianus. The sequence goes on along the minus strand of NW_024884733.1, from coordinate 8,571 downwards.
AATCTACAGAAAGTATCTTGTCACCTCTGCCATGTTCCTCTGCAGTTGGGATAGTGGAAAATGCACTAGCTAAATGAATTACAGCACACCCACTTCTGGAATGTTTCTGAACTTCTTATCTTAAAGCAATGGTTACCTGCTACAGCCGCTGTGAGAGGTGGGGTGTGCTTATTTAATTCCCTCCACGACCCATCACTTTTTGACAGGTCATATTGGATTGTTCCAAGCTGTAGTAGTTGACTTAAAACTCCTGCATCCAATAAATCATTAATTGTCCTGGATATCTCTTCATGCCCCCCCCCAGGGTCCTATATTGTTTCATTGTCACTACTTCAGTTGCAGAAGGAATCTGCACAGCAGGCATTTTTACTTTTCCCACTAAAATTGTCGGACCACTAATGCAATTCTTTATTCCAAATTGGTGCGGACTGCTGCAAAGATTCAAGGTGAGTCCTTTTGGAATACCTATCCCTATGATGTTTTCTGGGACAGGGACAATTGTGACAGGATACAGTTACTTTGAGAGGTTTCCTGTTTTCATTTCTATTTGTGTTTCACAGGTTGCATTTGTTTCCCTCCCAACCCTATTACTGGTTGTCCTTCAGATTTCTCGGGGTTCCCATATATTAAGGAGGCCTCTGCTCTGGGGTCATTTGAGGCTCTGCAGTTTTTTTGGAAAAACTGTGAGGACCAGTTTTTCCAAAATATCTCCTCCCAGGGATACAAATTGGAATATGGTTCCCAATCCTTCTCCCTCACAACAGCCAAACCACTCGCATCGGGTGCTCTGGAAATAGGTAAGACGTCCCATTGAGTGCAGTAGGTGGAATTGTTCCCTGGTCTTTTGCTTTAGAATTTGGCACCTTCCTGCTAGGGTTTATTTAACCTTCTGTGTTTATGTGTTCTCTGTAATTCAGGAAGTGGAAAACCATCAATCTTATCATGAGAAATCCTGTCTCTTAAGAAAGCTGTAAACAATTCTTTTGAAGAAATCCTATTTTCACTGCCTTTCTGCTCTTCCCTCTTGTCCATTCTGCCCTGCCATCTCCTTCTTTCCCCTCCCCCATCGGCTCTGCTCCTCTTACCTGTATCCTTTCTTCAGTTCTGCCCTCTTTGTCCTCCCCTCTCATTCATCACACTCCTGTTCTTCTGTCTTACAATTTCCTTTCAACTTTGTGGTAGGCTGCCAGGAGATTCTGTCAGCGGCCTGGAGCAGGGACAGCACAGGGACAGGGGACGGAAGGGCACAGGAGAGGGACAGGCAGAGACAGGGACAGGATAGGGAAAAATCTAGGGTAGGGTCAAGAGTTGGCTTGGCAGAAGCTGCTAGTGAGCTGTGTCTGCAGGGGCAGCACAAGTGCTGCTCTGCTCCTAGATTTGACAGAATGGAATGTAGGTTGGCACAGATGGCAGAGTTAACTGGGTCTGTCGTTTTCTGAAGATCTTCAATCAGTTCATGGAGTTGAAGCAATTCAAACATCTCCTTATTGCTCCTGAAAAAGATTTTGCATAAGAAAAGTTTGGTCACTGAAAATCAATGAGTTACAACAATATAGGAAAGACACTACAGAAAATGACTTACTGTATGAGGAAAAATTTGCATCACTTTGGGAGTTTTGTATAATTCTGTCTCCCAGCTGAAAGTTCTCAAGGGACAGAGAGAAAAATCTTGGCAGAAATCATCAGGTACTTTCACTTGAGTAAGTGCACCAAATAATGAAAACCTAAGGAAAGGGTGGGAGGGGATTTCCCCAATGAAAAGTACGAATTCAGAAATGGGAGACATTCATAAAACCCAGAATGATACCAAGGCAAGTGTAACAATGGCATGCTACAAAACCAGTGACAAAAAGAAAGAATTCACGTTCAGGAGTATTTCAAAGTCCAGTTAAAAAGATTCACGGCACTGGCTGTAAGATCATCTTTATTAAAAGCAACAATTAAAAACAATCTGGATTTCTGGGCTAACTTTTCTTTTAGTTTACTTCCAGTGACAGCTGTGATTCAAACCAGGGTATTTCACAGGAAAACACTGCTTTCCCAGAGTTCAGATTTGTTCCTAAGAAAACCCAACAAATCCCAGAGCTCTGTAAATAATGAACTCTAAGGGAATGTATGGGAACTGCTGAGTCACAGCCTGAACCTCCGATTGATCACCTGAGGCGAGCCATGAGTCAGCCAGAGGAGCACAGGTGAAGGCAATTCACCTATTTAAGAGCTGGCTACCAGAGGGGAAGGATCTCTTCTGGAGATCACCTCTCTTGGTGTTTTGTGGTGAGCCCAGCCGAAGGGTAAGCTCTTCCACTTATTGCCTTTTTGTTATCGTTGTCTACTTTGCCTAACTCTCTTGATAATATTGTGATTATAACATCTTGATATCTATTGATTATACACTTGGCGAGCCAGGCAGGCCGAATATACTAAAATTAACTTCATGTCTTTTCTTTGGAATTTCTATAAATGAGTCAAGGGGGAGAACAATACTCCTCTAGAGAAAATGATTCCAGGGTAGATCCCAGGATTTGAGGGATCACCCTATTATGAGTTAGCTGCTATCATTGAAAAATGGGGTCCCTTACGCGTTATGGGCAATATCTCCCCATATCGCATGGCGGACTATTTTCAAGGACTTGGCAAGGATGTCCTCATTACTAAAGAAAGACAACTGGCTGCCTCCATGGTGGCATGGCCATTATTAAGTGCCTTAAATCATGCGGATATAAGAAATAATACTTTAGAAACTGAAAATCAGCTTTTGAAAGACCTCATTGAAAAGCTGGAGCACGAACTTGGCGTTTTAACAGGGAAGAAGCCAATTCTACATATTCCCGTAGGCCAAATTCGTAACGTTTCAATAAATGATGACCAGACTCCTGAATCAACAGCCTTCGTTGATCAGGAGAACAAGAAATCCAAATCAGACCTTGAATGTCCAATTCTGACTGATCCACTGGAAGTCCGTCCTGTCATAACCCAGAAAACAAAAAAAGTACAGGACAGACTGGCAGGGGTGCTGCCTGATCAATGGCCCCCTGCCCAGACTCATTTACACCTAATGGCTCGGCCATACATGGCAACAGAATTGATGGACTTAGTACAGTGATTTCGGCAGAAGCCTAGAGAAAGTGTGCCGGCTTGGTTATTGAGACTATGGGATTCTGGGGCAGAAAGTGTCTTGGTGAATGGCCCAGAAATAGCTAAGTTGGCCACCATGACTGTCCATCCTGCTCTCAGACAGAGGTTATACGTGGGTAATCAATATCGTGATGAAAACCATTCTATACTAGAATGGTTAATGGCGGCCTGCCGTATGGTATGGCCGAATAAATCAGACATACCTTTACATACAGGCATGTGGTCCTCCATGGAGGACCTTCAAAATTATATCCGCGAACTGGGTGTAAGAGAGGCTATCTATGAAGATACATTTGATGGCCCTGATATGGTTAAATTTTCAGCAGGGATGAGAGATTTAATTTTACAGCAAGCTCCCTCCCATCTGTATGGCACCCTAGTCTCCATATTAAATCCCCTTGTAGCATCAGAAGCTGTAGTCCAGCAGGCTGCCCAGTTAGTTGCCAACTTGGGAGAAACAGAACGCCTATGGACTAGGCGCAGTATTTGGTTTTTGGAAGAAGCAGAGGTCCTGCCGGTAAATAAAACCAAAATGCCGGCTACTCGAGCTCCTCCATCGGGACCCATAAGGGTATCCCGAAAACAAATGTTTAATGATTTAATTTGGGCTGGGGTCCAATTTGCTAAGATCGACCGCCAGCCCAACCATGTCCTCCTCCAGCTCTGGAGACAACTAAAGGGCAATCAAAAAAACCCTTAGAAATCAAGGGTAAGAGCTATAGAGAGGGTTCCAACAACAACATGGAACCTAGAAGATTTTATTGTTTCAAATAGGAAAAAAAAGCCACCTCAGGTGTCTCGGGCCACAATGCCTGAGCCGCCGGAAGCAAAAGAATTGGCCCTAGCACAACTCATGGAGTGACAAGGGATGTTAGTCCCCGTAGGGTCTCCAGACAGAACCGGAGGCTCTATGTAGAATTAACAATTTATTGGTCCCGAAAAAATATTCAGAGAGTGATGGCATTGGTAGACACAGGAGCAGAAACATCAATTATCTTTGGAGATCCGGGAAAATTTGATGGCGACAGAGTGATGATTGGTGGTTTTGGGGGACAGACTATTCCTGTCACCCGAACATGGTTAAAATTGGGGGTTGGGCATCTCCCACCCCGGGAGTACAAGGTGTCTATTGCCCCAGTCCAAGAATACATCCTGGGCATAGACATTCTATGGGGTCTGGCTCTCCAAACAACTGTGGGAGAGTTCAGACTTCGACAAAGATGTATCAGTATCCGGGCGGTGCAGGCAATATTAAGAGGCCATGTGAAACATGGGCCTGTTTGCCTGCCGAAACCATGCCGAATTACTAACATTAGACAGTATAGACTCCCGGGTGGGCAAGATGAAATATTGAGAATGGTGCAGGAATTAGAAAAAGTGGGCATTATAAGACCTGCACACAGCCCATATAACTCCCCCATATGGCCAGTGCGAAAGTCGGATAGCACATGGAGGATGACAGTAGATTACAGAGAATTAAATAAGGTCACGCCGCCTATTCATGCGGCCGTACCCAATATTGTCTCCCTAATGGACACATTGAGTAGGGAGATAAAAACCTATCATTGTGTCCTAGATCTAGCAAATGCGTTCTTCAGTATTCCAGTTGCTGAGGAATCACAAGATCAGTTTGCGTTTACGTGGGGAGGCAGGCAGTGGACCTTTCAGGTCCTGCCACAGGGGTACATGCATTCACCAACGTATTGTCACAATCTAGTGGCGCGTGACCTGGCTGACTGGAGAAAACCTGATGATGTTAACCTATATCATTATACTGATGATCTCCTGTTGACATCCGACTCACTGGAGGCAGTAGGACAGGCAGCAGATTCATTAACCGCCTATTTACAACAGAGGGGATGGGCTATAAATCCCCAAAAGGTGCAAGGTCCAGGCCTGTCCGTAAAATTCCTGGGGGTGGTTTGGTCAGGAAAGACCAAAGTGCTACCCAGTGCTGTTATAGATAAGGTTCAGGCGTTCCCAGTCCCTACAACATCAAAGCAGCTGCAAGAGTTTCTAGGTATATTGGGTTATTGGCGTTCCTTTATACCTCACCTAGCGCAGCTGCTAAGGCCACTATACAGACTCACAAAAAAGGGGCAGCTATGGGACTGGGGGAAAACCGAACAGCATGCTTTCCAACAAGCAAAACTGGCAGTTAAACAAGCTCAGGCATTGAGTATATTCAATCCTACCCTCCCAGCCGAGTTGGACGTTCATGTTACTCAAGACGGCTTCGGTTGGGGCCTGTGGCAACGCCAGAGCTCTGTTCGGACCCCCATTAGTTTCTGGTCTCAGGTTTGGCACGGAGCAGAAGAAAGATACAGTATGATTGAAAAACCGTTATTGGGTGCCTTTTCGGCATTACAGGGAGTAGAGCCAATAACTCAAACAGCTGCAGTTATAGTCAAGACGACTCTGCCAATTCAGGGGTGGGTGAAAGATCTGACCCACCTTCCTAAGACAGGGGTGGCCCAAGCACAAACAGTGGCACGATGGGTCGCCTATCTCAGCCGAAGGAGCAGTCTGTCTTCATCACCCTTGAAAGAAGAACTCCAGAAGGTCCTAGGCCCAGTTACATATCACAGTGATGCACCAGAAGAAATACTGGTCGCTCCACCAGAGAAGAGTCCCATTCAGGAGGGAAAATATCCTATCCCTGAAGATGCCTGGTACACAGATGGGTCCAGCAAGGGCAACCCGAGCAAGTGGAGAGCAATAGCATACCATCCTTCCACCGAGACAATCTGGTTCGATGAGGGGGATGGTCAGAGCAGCCAATGGGCGGAACTGCGAGCCGTGTGGATGGTTATAACCAAAGAACCCGGTGATGGTATCCTGAACATCTGCACAGATAGTTGGGCTGTGTACCGTGGGCTCACTCTTTGGATTGCACAGTGGGCCACCCAGGAATGGACTATCCACGCCCGACCGATCTGGGGCAAAGACATGTGGTTAGATATATGGAATACGGTCAAACGCAGGACTGTACGTGTCTACCATGTTTCTGGTCATCAGCCCCTACAGTCACCGGAAAACGATGAAGCCGACACACTGGCCCGAGTTTGATGGATTGAGAATTCACCATCTGAGAACATCGCCCGCTGGTTACATCAGAAGCTACGGCATGCTGGACAAAAGACAATGTGGGCAGCTGCTAAAGCATGGGGACTGCCCATACAACTATCTGATATCGTCCAGGCATGCCAGGATTGCGATGCTTGCTCCAAGATGAGACCGAGATCGTTGCCCGAAACAACAGCCCATCTTGCTAGGGCACACAATCCTCTCCAGCGATGGCAGGTCAATTACATCAGGCCCCTTCCTCGTTCCGAAGGGGCAAGATACGCAAGATACGCAAGATACGCCCTGACCTGTGTCGACACTGCAAGTGGGCTACTGCAGGCCTATCCAGTACCGAAAGCAAACCAGGCATATACCATCAAGGCACTTACTAAACTGATGTCTGCCTACGGGACACCTCAAGTCATCGAGGGCGACCAAGGGACTCATTTTACTGGTGCAACGATACAGCGCTGGGCAGAAGAAAATAACATCGAATGGTGATTCCACCTGCCATATAATCCAACGGGGGCAGGCCTCATCGAACGTTATAACGGTATTCTTAAGGCTGCCCTGAAGACAGACTCCCAGTCACAGAATCACCCGGGTTGGAAGGGACCTCAAGGATCATGTAGTTCCAACCCCCCTGCCTAGCAGGGCCACCAAACACACACATTCAGATCAGGTTGCCCAGGACCCTGTCCAACCTGGCCTTAAACACATCCAAGGACGGGGCATCCACAACCTCCCTGGGCAGCCCGTTCCAGGGCCTAACCACTCTCCTTGTATAGAACTTCCCCCTAACATCCAACCTAAATCTTCCCTCCTTCAACTTGGATCCATTTCCCCTAGTCCTGCTGTTGTCAGCCCTTTTGAAGAGTTTACTCCCCTCGTGGGTGTAGGTTCCCTTCAGGTATTGATAGGCTGCAATGAGGTCACCCCGCAGCCTTCTCTTCTCCAGGCTGAACAAGCCCAACTCCCTCAGCCTGTCCTCACAGGGGAGGTGCTCCAGCCCCCTGATCATCTTAGTCGCCCTCCTCTGGACCCTTTCCAAAATCTCAATGTCTTTCTTGTACTGAGGGCTCCACACCTGGACACAGTACTCCAGATGGGGCCTCACAAGAGCCGAGTAGAGAGGGACGATCACCTCCCTGTCCCTGCTGACCACCCCTCTCCTGATGGAGCCCAGGATCCCATTTGCCTTTCGAGCTGCCAGAGCGCACTGCTGGCTCATGTTCAGTCTCTCGTCCATCAGGACCCCCAGGTCCTTCTCTGCCGAGCTGCTCTCAAGGACCGCTCCTCCCAGCCTGTACGGGTGCCTGGGGTTCTTCCGGCCCAAATGCAAAACCTTGCACTTTGCCGTGTTGAACCTCATTAGGTTCACCCGAGCCCAGCCCTCCAGCCTGTCGAGGTCCCTCTGAATGGCATCCCTTCCTTCCACCGTATCAACCGCACCACTCAGCTTGGTGTCGTCAGCAAACTTGCTGAGGGTGCACTCAATTCCCTCATCGATGTCATTAATAAAGATGTTAAAGAGCACCGGTCCCAAGACAGACCCTTGGGGGACACCACTTGTTACCGGCCTCCACCTGGACATAGAGCCATTGACCACCACCCTCTGTCTGCGGCCTTTCAACCAGTTTCTTACCCATCGGGTCGTCCACCCATCAAATCCACTTCCCTCCAATTTGGAGATGAGGATGTGGTGGGGGACCATGTCAAAGGCCTTGCTCAGGTCCAGGTAAATGACATCAGTCGCCTTCCCTTCGTCCACCAATGCCGTCACTCCATCATAGAAGGCCACAAGATTAGTTAGGCATGACCTTCCTTTGGTGAAGCCGTGCTGGCTGTCTCGGATCACATGCTCATTCTTTATGTGATCGAGCATGTTGTCCAGGAGGATCCGTTCCATGATCTTCCCAGGCACGGAGGTGAGACTCACCGGCCTGTAGTTCCCCGGGTCCTCCCTGCTCCCCTTCTTGTATATGGGAGTGACGTGACCCTTCCTCCAGTCATCCGGGACCTCACCTGACAGCCACGACTTCTCAAATATGATGGAGAGCGGCTCGGCAACCACCTCAGCCAGCTCAGTCCTTGCAGGGGTAGACGAAAAGACTGTATGAAACCCTGCGGGACCTGAATGAAAGACCTCGAGATGGCAGACCCAGTGCCCTGAGAATGCTGCAGACGACATGGGCCACCCTGCTTAGGATCCAAATTACGGGCACTGATCATCAGGTAAGACCCCAGATTGGTAATGAAAATAATCTTCTGCTCCCTGCCCCTGAGAATTTAGAGCCAGGTACCCATAAAATAAAATGGCCCCGGAAGGTGCAGGTAGGACCCAAGTGGTGTGGCCTACTTGCACCTTGG
>NW_024884732.1:0-38817 GCF_019232065.1 Centrocercus urophasianus | reverse complement strand
TGGGACCGGATGGGCTTCATCCTAGGGTGCTGAGGGAGTTGGCGGGGGTGATTTCTAAGCCGCTCTCAGCTATCTACCAGCGCTCCTGGTTGACTGGAGAGGTTCCAGAGGATTGGAGGCTTGCTGATGTGACTCCCATCTACAAGAAGGGCCATAAGGAGGATCCGGGGAACTACAGGCCTGTCAGCCTGACATCAGTGCCAGGGAAGATCATGGAACAAATCCTCCTGGGAGAGATCACACAGCTTGTCCACGGGATCAGGCCCAGCCAGCACGGGTTCATGAAAGGCAGGTCGTGTTTGACCAACCTCATCTACTTCTACGACTGGGTGACCAAACAGGTAGATGAGGGAAAGGCAGTTGATGTAGTCTACCTAGACTTGAGCAAAGCCTTTGACATGGTCTCTCACAGTATCCTTCTGCGGAAACTGGCTGCCCATGGCTTGGACAGTTTTACCCTCTGTTGGATAAGGAACTGGCTGGAGGGCTGTGCTCAACGAGTGGTGGTCAATGGAGTGAAGTCCAGCTGGAGACCTGTTACAAGTGGTGTCCCCCAGGGGTAGGTACTGGGGCCCATCCTGTTTAATATCTTCATTGACGACTTAGATGAAGGGATTGAGTGTACCCTCAGTAAGTTTGCAGATGACACCAAGTTGGGAGGTTGTGTCGATCTGCCTGAGGGCAGGGAGGCCCTGCAGAGGGATCTAGATAAGCTGGATGGCTGGGCTGAGATGAATGGGATGAGGTTTAACAAGGCCAAGTGTCGGGTCCTGCACTTTGGCCACAACAACCCCATGCAGCGCTACAGGCTTGGGGATGAGTGGTTGGATGACTGTGAAGAGGAAAGGGATCTGGGGGTGTTGGTTGATGCTCGGCTGAACATGAGCTGACAAGTGTGCCCAGGTGGCCAAGAGGGCCAACGGCATCCTGGCCTGTATTAGAAATAGTGTGGCCAGCAGGAGCAGGGAGGTGATCATCCCCCCTGTACTCAGCACTGGTAACTTTTGGTATTTCTGCTCTCTTTTTTGTATTTTTTTTCACCATTTTGTAGATATTTTTCATATTTTTGGGGATTTTTATCCCAATTTTGGGGAATCTTTATCCCATTTTTGGGCATTTTTCCCCTTTTTGGGGGATTTTTCATCCTTATTTGGGGCATTTTTTCCAGTTTTTAGGATTTTTTTCCCTCCTTTTTTGTGATTTTTTTTTTTCCCAGTTGAGGGGATTTTTCCCATTTTTTGTGATTTTTTTCCCCAATTTTTAGTATTATGTTACACAGAAGAGCAGCCAATAAATATTTTATAAAATGTTTTAATGGATGCATGCAAGTCTGATACAATCATAAATTCACTGAATTAAAATTATTTACTGTCATAGACATCTTATTAAAGCATTGTGATTTATATGGATGGATATAGTTACTGTAGGAAGAATTATTTAGACCAAATCAGTGGCACATTAAAGACCTGTTCTTTAAATTCCCTTTTGACAACATTCCAGCAAGAGAAACAACATAGTATAAAAAGTGTACAGCAAAGATTGGTTTTATCATGACCATCAAATTCTACAAACTGTAAATAGAAGGTCAAGTAGTTGAAATGGTCAAAGTCATCATAATTGTAACCAGGCAGAAATTACAATAAGAAATGTAATCCAATTATACATTGCTTTCAGCTGTGTATTCTTTTCCAACAAGACGGAAAAAGCTTTGACAATTGGAGATGCTGAAAGTAATTTTCTAATTTCAAGACAGTCACAGCATTTTCTTTGCAGATGGTAAACTGTACACCAAGACTCATTGTATGTAAAAGCTGGTTCCAAGAGGAAAAGTGCAACTGTCCTGTACAGACAGCTTAAAAAGCTGCTAGTACAATGATTCACTAAAATAATTTTTGCTTTTTTGTTGTACAGTTCACCCATCACTGGGAATTTGACAGGGTGTTCTGTTTTTGGCAAGAGCCAAAAAAACCAAGGTGATACTGGTGGGAGCTGCCATGCTAGACATGCAGGATCCATGCAGAATTCAGCTTGCTACATGATGTTATTAGACACTGAATACTGATTTTGTTTTTGCTGAAGCAGTTCTGTAATAGCCAACAGCTTCTTAAGAACATGCTGTAGAAAAAAAAGTATACAACTCTACATTAGTAACCAGAGAAAAAAACTTTCTTTTTGAGAAGCGTCAACATTTGTCTACCAGACTTGCAAGTAGCTTAAAGTATATATTAACATTCACATCCCATAACTGTCACAGCTCCAATTCTTGAATCGTGAAGACATTACTTCAAAAGGCAACTTTAAAACAGGAATATGAAATTTATCAGCATCTATGGAGACCCATTTAGTCTTGCCAACTTAATCAGAAAGTTGAACTGACTGAAGGAAAAGGGAATAAAAATCAAGAGTTTTATTTATGGAAATGCACAAGGAGAAAATTTTCCTCTGAAGTAAAAGGAAGTACATTGAGGAAACAGTACCAAATCTGTAATTGTTAAGTACTTCAGATATAGGCCTCATAAAAGAAATTATATTCTTCATTTGTAAGCAACACATATTTAGTGCAAAAAGCTTCTACTATCCTGTCTTGCCAGTCAAGACCATTAGTAGCTGTGAATGAATTATGAACTTGAACGTGACATTTTGTCCTGATAATGCTAGTAAAGACAGACTACTTAAAGAATCTCCTGCACAACACAGTGTAATAGCTAAGCATAGCAAAACATATTACCATGTAATAAATAGTTATCTACTTGAAGTTCATTATAATTAGTAGATCATAGGCAAGTACATTTCATTGTTTCAAAATACTACAAAAGTAATAATTTTAACTTTTTTTCCTCTTAAAAATAAGTTTTCATAGAAGTTATTGAAGTTCAATAGTCAGAAAAGACTAATCATTTATAGTAAGTTTGCTTATTAGTTGAAACAGAACTGTCATTTATACCGTTTGCTTGAGAAGCTTGTTGTTTGTTTATAAATGTAATAAATCAGGAAGCAGAAGTGAAGTAGCAATAGGAAGTGAAATAAGTACAAATTAAGATATTTATCACTCACACTGCTGACCAGAAATACAAAAGAATAATGATATTAAGCAATAACTCCAGACCTATGATTTCTGTTAACCTCTATAGTTTACCTGCATTACACCTCGCTCGTTACTGAGTGTCCGAAGTTCATCTGAATGTGCAACACACATCTCATGCAAGGCTGCCAGATAACGAGATAAGTCAGTTCTAGAATGCTCCGTAGTGTCTGGAAGCTCAGGAACATTCTTTAACAAAAATGATGAGAGCAGTTTTAGAATGGTGAGCACCCAGGAATGCAGAAAATTAAATTACAAGCCTTCGGACTAGCCAACAGTTGTTTTGATACTGCAAACAAGTATTGCAATGGTTTTCTTCATAATTAAGTTTTCTTGTCCATGTTATCTAATAGAAATTATGTATTTCCTTCTCTCCACAAGCATCTATTTAATAAAGACATTTGAATTATGGTTACACATTCCATGTGGAGTGATTACTAAATAAACAACAATTCCTATTCCTACTAGGAGGGTACTACTAAAAGATCTGATGTTGCTATGCTATCTCTGAGCTGATCAGAAAGATGGTGAGAATAGATACTCCTATTATATCCGCCCTGCAAATAAAAGGAGGATACATTCATTAGGTGTGTTTTTTGTCTTTTGTTGTTGTTGTTAAACTGAACACAATGCTAAAACTCAACATAATGCTTTCAATAAAAAAATATATCAAATTTTTCACTGTCTGGTCAAAACCACCTTACAAATTACACAGAATAACTGGTTATAAAATATATTTTAAAAGACTGGTATTTTTGGCAAAAAAAAAAAAAAAAAAAACGCCATAATCTTAGATCTGATATATACAGCAGTGCTAAATTAATATATTTTTTGCTATGCTATGTCGCTATGCAACTTCCAATAGCTTTATTTTTTTTTTAAAACCACTTACCCCAAGTTCATCTAAGAACATGATCATGCGATGTTTGTTACTCTTGATGAATGGATTTACCCCTTCCATATATGGCTCCTAGCAATTTTAACAAGTATTTATTAGAACAAATCAATTCCAATTTAGTCCTATCTGAAGTGAACACATCGTCATCAGAAACAAGTGAACCACAAAACACGAATGTGTCATCTGGAGTAAATTTATTTTTTCCAAGTGAATTTAGAATGACTGATTCTAAATTACATTTTTGCATTCCAGATGAATTCAAAAATTGCTTATGTATACATTTACATGAAATATTCATTTTAAGATAGGCATTTCTCCAATATATAGCTTCAGTAAAAAAAAAAAAGCATTTTTAGATGAAACATATGGAAATATTTAGATTACTCTGAAAATAATGCCTCATTTATTTCCATGGAAACTACAACAGATACAAAGAACACAACATCACTATTTGATAGATCGAATTCTAAGTTACAAATCACTATTTTTCAACATAGACACCTCCTTTAGCTATGCATTTTCAACAGCGATGAACAAGAGTCTGTCGCATGGCAACAAAATGAATAATGGAGGTAAGGTTCAACCTCTACTGCCATACCACCAACACCTGCCTCTGATGTAGTGGGCCAAAGTAATAAAATAGGAGGTATTGCCTCAAAGCAGCCTTTGAAAGTGCCTTCCATCTTGTTCTTTCATTAATACTTAAATTCCAAGTTGTGAGTGTCAAACAAGCAGCTTTATAATGGCAAACTGAAGTCTCTTTTTCTTTATTCCTAAGGCAACAAATTTATCATTCAGCCATGTTGTGGCTTGGGAACCAGAACAGACCATAGAATCATAGAATCACAGAATCATAGAATGACCAAGGTTGAAAAAGACCTCTAAGATCATCCAGTCCAACCATCCACCTATCACCAATATTTCCCACTAAACAATGTCCCTCGATACATCATCTACCCTTTTCTTGAACACCTCCAGGGAAGGCGTCTCCACCACTTCCCTGGGCAGCCTGCTCCAGTACCTGAGCGTTCTCTCATGGAAGTAGTATTTCTTAATGTTCAATCTGAATCTCCTCTAGTGCAACTTGAGGTCATACCCTCTGGTCCTATTGCTAGTTACATGGGAGAAGATGTTGACCTCCAATTCACCACAACCTCCCTTCAGGTGGTTATAGAGAGCAATAAGGTCTCCCTTGAGCCTCCTGTTCTCCAGACTGAACAATTCCAGCTCCCTCAGATGATCCTCATAAGGTTTGTGCTCCAGACCTCTCAACAGCTTCATTGCCCTTCTCTGAACGCACTCCAGGGCCTCAACATCTTTCTTGCAGTGAGGGGCCCAAGACTGAACACAGTATTCGAGGTGCAGTCTCACCAGTGCTGAGTACAGAGGGAAAATTAGTTCCCTGCTCCTGATAGCAACACTATTTCTGACACAAGACAGGATGCCACTGGCTTTCTTGGCCACCTGGGCACACTGCTGGCTCATGTTCAGCAAAGCATCAACCAATACCCCCAGGTCTGTATCTTCTTCACAGTCTTCCAGCCACTCTGCCCCAAGCCTGCAGCATTGCCTAGGGTTGTTGTGGCCAAAGAGCAGGACCCGGCACTTGGTCCTGTTGAACCTCATCCCATTGGCTTCAGCCCATCTAGATTGACGCTTCCAATTTGGTGTCATCTGCAAATCTACTGAGGGTGCACTCAATGCGATTGTGCAAATTTTGCCTACTTCTCACAGAATGCCTTATCCATCTCTTCCTCCTGGTTAGGCAGTCTACAACAGACCCCCACCAGGATGTCAGCCTTGATGGTCCTCCCCCGGATCCTTACCCATAGAGATTCAACCTTCTTTCCCTGTCCCAAGCTCAACAACATTAAAACACTCTCTAACATAGAGAGCCACACCACCACCCCTCCTTCCTTCCCTTTCCCTTCTGAAGAGCTTTCACATGGTTTTATGATTTTTGTTATTGGTATTCCACATCATAACATCACGTAGAGCACATCAAGTAGAGTTTAAGAGTTAATACTCTAGTCATTAAGATCATCGATAGTCGAAGTTCTCTTCTGAGACAGATACTTGTCTCAGAAGAGAAGGAGAACTACATAACTCAGAGGACTTTTCATTTCTGTTTTCCATCCACAAGGAAAGATAAAACTGTTCACATGCAACAAGACATCCCCTTTTTCCCTTTCTGCTTGTCTCTGCACCATGTGTGCTCTCTAGCCATCTTGCCTTCAGCATTAGAGTAAGGCTTTAGGTTTTTGGACACTTTCGTTTTATTTATTAGCTTCTATTCTAATTATATTGTATTATACTGTTTTATCTTGCATTCCAATAACTTATATTGTAAATTAGTTTGTATCCCTGAGATCGTTGCTGCCGTTTTGTTTTTAGGTCCATCTCCCTACCCTTTCCCTTTTCCCCCTTTCCCCTTTCCTTGGGCATGGATCCGTGGGACCCCCCACCCCATTAGTCATAGAACGAAGCCAAACCAGCCTGTAAACCGCTGACATTTTGGGTGGAAAATGTGGGCATAGACCACATTGTCCAGGAAAAGATGTGCTTTTAGAACAAATCTCTCTCTACTCTTGAAGAGATTTGTTAGAAAGTTTATCAGTATAGCAGGTACTGTACTGAAAACAATGCCTTGAAGTCCAGGCAGACTGCCAGTATTCTGGGATATTTGTAAACTTTCTAGGTGCTGCTAGCTTGCTTTGCTAAAGAAAAAAAAAGTTTTTGCTTTCTCTTGTAAAACTGTTTCCAGAGGGAACGATTAATTATACAGAACTTGTGACTTTTAAACAGTCTCCCAGTCTTTCCCTTGAACCCGTTATGCATTTTTTGAATGCTCATCCGATGATCATGTAGTCAGTCTCTCTGAATATACTCCTATTCATTTCACTCAGTATCTGTATTTACAATATTTTGAGGAAGCCTTCCCCAAACCCACAGAATACTGAGTGGCAGGGACTGTGGAGGGACTTGGGAGAGACTTTAGAGAGATGGGTATCCCCGGTGTCATGGGACTTCACTCCTGAACACCTGCAAGATCCTGAGAATCTAAGCCAGTATTTAAGACAGGGATGTTGTGGCTCAGACAGATCTCATGCCACAAATTATTTGGGGTCTGGCTTATGCTTATTGGGCCTTGTTCAATAATATCTCAGAGAGGGAGAGGTTTTCTGAAATTGAGAGTCTCCACGCCGAAAGGGAGAGTTTCCAGGAGACAGTCAAAACTGAAAGGGAGAGTCTCCAAGCTGAAAGGGAGAATCTCTGTGCCGAGAGGGAGAGTTTCCATGAGCGAGTCTGAGCTTGAGACAGAGAATCTGCAGGTTCAGAAAGAGAGTCTTCTTGCTGAGAAACAGTGTCTCCAAGCTGAAAAGAGAGCTTCCAGGAGAGAGTCCAAACTGAGAGGGAGAATCTCCTAGGTGAGTAAGAGTCAGGAAAGGGAATCTCTGAATCTGGCAAGAGTGTCTCCGAGCTGAGAAGGAAAAACTCCAATTCGAAAGGGAAGATCTCCGAGCTCAGAGAAAGAATCTCCAATTGCGACAAGAAACCCTCTGAATTGACAGGACACCTTATAAAGAGAGAATCTCCAATCCGAGAGAAAAGATCTCCAATCTGAACGACACACCCTCCAAAATGAACAGGACACCATCCAATCAGAATGGGACACCCACTGAACCAAGTGAGACTCCCTCCAATCCAAACTAGACAGTCTCCAAACAGAGCAAGACACCCTACAGTCTCAACAAGACACTCCCGAATCCAAACTGAACAGTCTCCAAACCTATTAGTCAAACTTCAAACACAAGGAGACATCCTTCAAACAGAATAAGACAGACTCAGCCAAGCTGGAGAGAAAGAGCATCGGAACTGAGCAACCTGATCAACCAGAGGAGGCACTAGAATTGATGTCAGTTGCCCCTGTAAGAGGACAGAAATTGAAACGAATGTCACCTCGTTTAGAACAGAAGAAAGAGGAGGATAAAGAAGAGAAACAAGATACTGTAAGAGAAGATGAGAAAGCTGAGGAAAAAGATCCAAGGCACTCACCCCTAATGTCAGGGAAGGAGCCCTTAACAAGACCATGGTTGCCAAAACCAAGGAGAGCTAAAAGAGAAGAAGGTGAGGAAGACATTGTCACCATTTTGACCTCTGAAAATGGCTGAAATTCAAGGTTCAAAAAAAGACTTTTCACGCCACCCAAATGAGCCTATTGTCACCTGGTTACTTTGATGTCAGGACACTGGGGCCAACTGTGTGTCACTAGATAGTAAAGAAGATTGTCAACTGGGTGACATTGATAGGGACTCAGCCATTGACAGAGGATCTTTTCAGGGTGTAGTGGGCTTTTGGAGAATGCATGTCCCAAACTACAGCCTCATTGTAAGCCCCCTTTATCAGGTGACACAAAAGAAGAATAATTTTTCATGGGGTCCTGAGCAGCAGCAGGCTTTTGAGCAGATTAATCAATAGATAGCCCGTGCTGTGGCCGCAGGGCCAGTACGGACAGGACAGGATATAAAGAACATCCTCTACACTGTTGCTGGAGAGAAAGGTCCCACTTGGAGTCTGTGGCAAAGTGCCTCAGAAGAGACCCGAGGCCGACCCTTTGCATTCCAGAGTTGAGCGTACAGAGAGTCAAAAGAGTGCTGCACTCCTACAGAAAAGGAGATCTTAGCCATGTATGAGGGGGTTCGGGCTGCTTCTGAAGTAATGGACGCTGAAATGCAGCTCCTTCTAGCACCTCGACTGCGAGTGCTGAACCGGATGATCAAGGGAAAGGTTCCCTCCACCCATTGTGCTACAGATGCCACTTGGAGAAAGTGGATTGCGTTGATTTCACAACAAGCTTGGATGGGGAAGCTCAATCTTCTAAGAATTTTAGATACAAACGTGAACTGGCCTAAAGGCAAAGAGTTCGGAACATGACCAGCAGAAGAGGTATAGCGCTAAAGAGGCCCCACTATACAATGAATTACTAGTAAATAAAAAGAAATTTGCTCTGTTCACAGATGGATCGTATCGTATTGCGGGAAAACATCGCAGATGAAAAGCTGCTGTGTGGCAGAGGCCACTGAAGAAAAAGGAGAACCAAGCCAATTTGCAGAGGTAAAGGCTGTCCAGCTGCCCTCAGATGTTGCTGAAGGTGAGAGGTGGCCAATGCTTTGTCTTTACACTGACTTATGGATGGTGGCCATAACCAACCACCTTATGGGGGTGGTTATAGCAGTGGGAGCAAAATAACTGGCAAAGAAGGGGTAAACCTATTTGGGCTGCTGAACTGTGGAAAGACATTGCTGCCCGAAAAAAGAATATAGTTGTGAAGGTGTGCCATGTAGATGCTCACGTTCCCAAGAGTCGGGCTACTGAAGAACAGCAAAATAACCATCAGGTAGACCGAGCTGCCAAAACTGAGGTGGCTCAAATAGACCTGGACTGGCAGAACAAGGGTGAGTTATTTCCAGATCGGTGGGCCCATGAGACCTCACGTCATCAAGGGAGAGATGCAACATACAAATGGGCTAGAGACCGAGGGGTGGACTTAACTACTGACGCTATTGCACAAATCATTCATGACTGTGACGCATACGCCACAATTAAACAAGCCAAGAGGATGAAACCTCTCTGGGAGGAAGGGCGATGACAAAAGTATAAATATGGGAGGCATGGCAGGTTGATTATATCACCTTGCCACGATCTTGCAATGTTGTTATGTGCTTAGCATGGTAGAGGCAACCACTGGGTGGCTCGAAACACATGCAGTACCCCATGCTACCTCATGAAACACCATATTGGGTCTTGAGAAACAAGTCCTGTGGAGACATGGTACTCCAGAAAGAATTGAGTCAGATAGTGGGTCTCATTTCAAAAATTCCCTTGTGGATATTTGGGCCAAAGATCACGGCATAGAGTGGATTTATCATATCCCCTACCATGGAGCAGCTTCTGGTAAAGTTGAATGATACAGTGGATTTCTAAAAACTATGTTGAATGTAATGGGTGACAGAACCTTTAGGCACTGAGAGAAGCATTTGGCAGAAGCCATCTGGTTGGTCAATACTCAAGTATCTATCAATCACAATGGTTCTGCCCAACGCAGCTCTCTACATACTTTCAAGGGAGATGAGGTCCCTGCAGTGCACGTAAAGAGCATGTTGGGAAAAACGATTTGTGTCTTTCCAGTCTCTGGAAGGGGGAAACCTCTTTGTGGAAATGTTTTTGCTCAGGGACCTGGGTCTACTTGGAGTTAATGCTCCAGTTCCGGGTACCTGTCCCAGAAGAGAACAACTACATACCTCTGAGGACTGTTCACTCTTCTGATACTGTTTCCACTCAGAGGGAAAAGATAAAAGTGTGCAGGTACCCCTTTCCCTGCCCTTTTTTCGTCATCTGGGTCATCTCTTTTGCGGGTGCCGTCTTGTCACAGCATTAGAGTAAGGCCTTTGACTTTTGGACACCCTTTCTCATTTAATCGATTAGCTTCAATTCCAATTGTATTATATATTGTATGATACTGTATTATAGTGTGTTATCTTGCATTCTGATATCTTATTTAGTAAATTTGTTTCTCTTCAGATCATTGCCACTGTTTTGTTTTTAGGCCCATCTCTCTACCCTTTTTCCCTTTTTTTCTCTTTTCCCTTTCTTGGGGCATGGGTCTCCCCGCCCCGCTAGTCACAGAATCAGTCCAAACCAGCCTATAAACAGTTGATAACCGTATGCTTAAACGAATGAAACTTTTATTGCTAACCTTCATCACCAATATAAACAAAGCTTCTGTGCTACTCTGCCATTCTTTGGTGGTTGACCCTGGCCAGTGTATAAGACCTCACCCAATCACGTGCTCCCTCCCTCCCTGCTGGATGAGAGAATCATATGGGCAAAAGCAAGAAAACCTAATCAGTCAAGATAAAAACAGCTTAATAGTTGAAGCATAAGTTGCACGTGGTAGTGGAAAAAAAAAAAAAAGATTTCATTCACAGCTTTCCATCAGCAGGAAGATGTCCAGCTACATCCTGGAAAGCAGGACCTCAGCACACATAACAGTTACTTGGGAAGAGAAATGCCAAAAGCACAGAAAACCCTGCTTCTTTCTCTTTCTCCATGAAGTATTAGTGCTGACCATGATGTCATATGGTATGGAATACTCCTTTAGTCAGTTTGGATCAGCTGTTGTGGTTGTTTCCTTTCCAACTTCTTGCATACCTCCAGTCTACTTGCTTAGGAAAGGAGGACAGGGACAGAATGGAAAGAGGAAAGAGAGCAAGCACTGTTGAGCCAAGACGCCAGTGAGTTATCAATAGAAATCTAAAACACAGCACCATATTGGCTGCTAGAAAGACAATTAACTTCATCCCAGCCAGAGCCAGCACAAACTCCACCCTTTATTCTGTACATTTGTGTCATGCTCAGGTCACACACTATCCAATACATCCTCATTAATTACCACCTCATCTTAGTTTCAGCTGGGACAAAGTTGTTTTTCTTCATAGTATCAGTTTTTATCTTAAAACATAAAGATAGCATCACACGGATGTGTTGTGGTATTGTGATTTTTTGTTGCTGGTATTTCACATCAGAACATCATGAAAAAACAATGGGAGTTAAAGAGTTAATCTTCTGGTTCCGTGGACTGCCTTTTATGGACATTTCGGGTATTCGGTTGGGAGGGGGTTGGGAGAGGAGCAGTATTCCCGGAGAACATGGCGGCAGAGGAAGAGAGGTGGAGGTTCGTGGTAGGTTACTGGCGGGGGGGTGAGAGAAGAGAGGTGGAGGTTCCTGTCTGGATACTGATCTGTCCTCCCGTTCTCTCTCTCGGTTTGCCGCGGTGAAAAGCACATGCTTCCCCTGCAGTCTACTAGAGTAAGACTACGTCTACGATTTTCTCATTTTGGATACTCTTGTCTCTCTCATTTTGTTTGTTTTTGTTAGATTTAGTAAAGTACTGTTCCTCCTCAGATCGATGCCGTTGCTTTTCTTTTTTACTGTGTTAGTCCCATCTGCTATCTTTCTACCCATCCCACCTCCCCCTCTCTCGGAGTGCAGGTCCCGCCTTGGGGATAGCCAGCTAAGCTGAAAGAAAAGAGGGAGGGTAGTTCTACTCTCTCTCCTTTGTTTTTCGTATTTTTTTCCTGGGCTTTTTTGCCCCTTGTCGCAGACTCAGATAACTCTGTGACACAATGTTGAGAACACAACAATGTTTTAATTGTTGCTGAGCAGTGGTGTACAGAGCCAAGGATATTTCACTTTTTCAGCTTCTTGTACTGTCTAGTCAGCAAGGGGGCTGGGGGGGCAAAAGGAGCTGGGAGGGAAGAGAACCAAGACAACTGACTTAAAGTGGCCAAAGAGATATTTCATACCGTGTGAAAAATATTATAAATCTGAGGGGAGTTGGCCAGAGGGAGGGCTGCTAATTGGTGTGGTAATCAATTGTTGTTTCTGCATTAGAACTGGATAATATTTTTTTAATTCATGGTCTCCACAGTTATAGTTCTTTTTGGGAGTCTTTCTACTTTACTTGGGGAGGTCTCTGACAGTTTGCATCGCTTATCCTCTAGACGAACCTTCCGCAGGAATGCACACTCGGTATATAGGTGTATATATGCATATTTTATCATAAACATTGCGAGAATACCCTGCACCAGGTTGATCAAATCAGAGAACAAGTCATTGCATGCCTGAGGAAGCACACTAAGAGACATCAGAATGGAAGACCTGGCATCACCCCCCCAGTGCTCTTTGTTTAACAAAAGACTTTAAAAAAAATCACCATATCAGTACGACAAGGAGAGCACGGAGACATCTTGGAATCACAGAATCACAGAATGGTAGGGGTTGAAAGGGACCTCCAGAGATCATCGAGTCCAAACCCCCTGCCAAAGCAGGTTCCCTACACCAGGTCGCACAGGTAGGCATCCAGGCAGGTCTTGAACATTTCCAGAGAAGGAGACTCCACCACCTCCCTGGGCAGCCTGTTCCAGTGCTCCGTCACTCTCACTGAAAAGAAGTTCTTGTGCATGTTTGTGCGGAACATCCTATGCTGCAGTTTCCGGCCGTTTCCCCTTGTCCTGTCTCCACTCACCACTGAAAAGAGTCCGGCCTTGCCAATCTGTCCCCCACACCTCAGATATTTATACACCTGGATCAGGTCCCCTCTCAGTCTTCTTTTCCCAAGGCTGAACAGACCCAGTTCACTCAGCCTTTCTCCATAGGACAGATGCTCCAGGCCCTTCACCATCTTTGTGGCCCTCCGCTGGACTTTTTCCAAGAGATCCTTGTCTTTTTTGTACTGGGGAGCCCAGAACTGGACACAGTACTCCAGATGAGGCCTTACCAGGGCAGAGCAGAGGGGGAGGATGACCTCCCTCGACCTGCTGTCCACGCTCTTTTTAATGCACCCCAGGATGCCATTGGCCCTCTTGGCCACAAGGGCACACTGCTGGCTCATGGCCAACCTGTCGTCCACCAGGACACCCAGGTCCCTCTCCGCAGAGCTCCTCTCCAGCAGCTCATCCCCCAACCTGTACTGGTGCATGCAATTATTCCTCCCCAGATGCAAGACTCTACACTTGCGTTTGTTAAACCTCATCTGGTTTTTTTCTGCCCAGCTCTCCAGCCTGTCCAGGTCTCGCTGAATGGCAGCATGGCCTTCAGGCGTGTCAGCCAATCCTCCCAACTTCGTATCATCAGCAAACTTGCTGAGGATGGCCACTATCCCCTCATCAAGGTCATTGATGAAGATGTTGAACAAGACCAGACCCAGCACTGACCCCTGAGGAACACCGCTGGTTACAGGCCTCCAATCAGACTCTGCACCGCCAACGACAACCCTCTGCGCTCTGCCAGTCAGCCAGTTCTCAACTCACCTCACTGTCCACTCGTCGATCCCACACTTGCTCAGCTTTGTTATAAGGATGTCGTGGGGGACAGTATCAAATGCCTTTCTAAAATCAAGGTAGACTACATCCACTGCTCTCCCCCCATCCACCCAGCCAGAGACAACATCATAGAAGGCTACCAGATTGGTCAAGCATGACCTCCCCCTGGTGAACCCGTGCTGACTACTCCTGATAACCTCCTTTTCTTCCAGTTGTCTGGAGATGACATCCAGCACAAGCTGTTCCATCACCTTTCCAGGGACAGAGGTGAGGCTGACTGGCCTATAATTGCCTGGGTCTTCCTTCTTGCCCTTTTTGAAGACCGAAGTGACATTGGCTATCCTCCAGTCTTCAGGCACCTCCCCCGTCCTCCAAGACTTCTCAAAGATAACAGAAAGCGGTTCAGCAATCACCTCTGCCAGCTCCCTCAGCACCCGTGGATGCATCCCATCGGGTCCCATGGATTTGTGAACATTGGTGATGCCTAGGTGCTCCCGGACCACCTCTTCCCTGACAGAAGGAAGGTCTTCCATTCCCCAGATCCTCTCACTAACCTCCAGGGTCTCGGATTCCCGAGGGGGAGCTTTTTCACTGAAGACAGAAGCAAAGAAGGCATTCAGTATCTCCGCCTTCTCAGCATCCCCCATTACCAGCACACTCCCGTCACTTAGCAGGGGAGCCACATTCTCCCTAGTCTTCCTTTTACTGTTAATGTACTTAAAAAAGCCTTTTTTATTATCCTTTATCCCCTTTGCCAGATTTAATTACAGGCGGGCTTTAGCCTTCCTCGTCTCATCCCTGCAGGCCCTGACAACATTCCTGTATTCTTCCCAAGTGGTCAGACCCTTTTTCCACATTTCATGGGCCTTCTTTCCTTTGAGTTTGCGCACGAGCTCCTTGCTCATCCACACAGGTCTCCTGCCACCCTTTCCCGATTTCTTCCTCACAGGGACGCACCGATCGTGAGCTTGGAAGAAGAGCTGCTTAAATGCCAACCAGCTCTCACAGGCCCCCTTGCCTTCTAACACTCAAGTAGGTCCCGGAAGAGATTGAAGTTGGCTCTCCTGAAGTCCAGGGTAGCAATCCTACTTTTTGCTTTGCTTCTTCCACTCAGGATCTTGAACTCCACCATCTGGTGGTCACTACAACCCAAGCTGCCCCCGACCTTTACTTCCCTGACAAGCCCTTCTCTATTAGTGAGAATAAGGTCCAGCAGTACCCCTCTCCTCGTCGATTCCTCCACCACCTGCATCAGAAAGTTGTCTTCAACACATTGCAGGAAGCGTCTGGACCACGCATGCCTGGCCACATTGCTTTTCCAGCAAATATCTGGATAATTGAAGTAAAAAAAAAAAACAAAAGCTTGTGTCGAGGGCTGACTCTCAATAGATCGAAGCGAGGGAGCTGCTCTGCTACGTACGAAACCCCGAAACAACAGGATGACTACTGACTGACAACAGATAACAAATAAATTAAGAAGTAAATAGCAAATGTAAACCTTCTGATAAGATTGTGAACCTGGAGTACCCAGCCAGGGGGGAAACAGGGGAGGAGGGAGGCAAAGGGGAGAAAACAGGGTATAAAGGCTGTCATGTTGTGTCCATAGGCGCGCTCCTGCTTGTGGGACGCCCGCCTTTGCAATCGCAAATAAAATCTGCTTTTATCAGAGATACCATCCTGACAAAAAATACTTGGATATTTCCAACAAGGGGGAGAACAATACTCTTTTAGAGAAAATGATTCCAGGGCAGATCCCAGGATTTGTGGGATCTCCCTATTATGAGCTGGCGGTTATCATTGAAGAATGGGGCCCCTTATACGCTATGGGAAATATCTCCCCATATTGCATGGCAGATGACTTTCAGGGACTTAACAAGGATGTGCTAATCACTGAAGAAAGGCAACTGGCTGCCTCCACGGTGGCATGGCCACTATTAAATGCCTTAAATCATGTGGAAATAAGAAATAATACTTTAGAGATTGAAAATCAACTTTTGAAAGACCGTATTGAAAAACCAGAGCAAGAACTAGGCGTATTAACAGGGAATAAGTCAATACTACATCTTCCCATAGGCCAAGTTTGTAACATTTCAGTAAACAATGACCAGACTCCTGAATCAACAGACTTGGTTGATCAGGAAAATAAAAAATCCAAATTGGATCTTGAATATCCAATTTTGACCGATCCACTGGAAGTCCGTCCTGTCATAACTCAGAAAACAAAAAAAAGTACAGGACAGACCAGCAGGGGTGCTGCCTGATCAGTGGCCCCCTGCCCAAACTCATTTGTACTTAACAGCCTGGTCGTACACAGCAACAGAATTGATGGATTAATACAGCAATTTTGGCAGAAGCCTAGAGAAAGTGTGCCAGCTTGGTTATTAAGACTGGGATTCTGGGGCAGAGAGTGTTTTGGTGAATGGCCCAGAAATAGCCAAGCTGGCCACCATGACTCTCCATCCTGCTCTCAGGCAGAGGTTATATGCGGGTAATCAATACCTTGATGAAAACAATTCTGTAATAGAACGGTTAATGGCAGCCTGCTGTATGGTATGGCCAAATAAATCTGATATACCTCTATATACAAGGATGTGGTCCTCCATGGAGGACCTCCAGAATTATATCTGTGAACTGGGTGTAAGGGAAGCAATTTATGAAGACACATTTGATGGCCCTGATATGGTCAAATTTTCAGCAGGGATGAGAGACTTGATTCTTCAGCAAACTCCCTCTCAGAAAGCTCCTTCTCATCTCTATGGTACCCTAGTCTCTATATTAAATCCCCTGGTGGCCTCAGAAGCTGTAGTCCAGCAGGCTGCCCAGTTAGTGGCTGACCTGGGAGAAACAGAATGCCTGCAAACTAGGTGCAATATTCGGATGTTGGAAGAAGCAGGACTCACTGGAGGCAGTAGGACAGGTGGCAGATTCATTAGCCTCCTATTTACAACAGGGGATGGGCTACAAATCCCCAAAAGGTGCAAGGTCCAGACCTGTCCATAGAATTCCTGGGGGTGGTTTGGTCAGGAAAGACCAAAGTGCTACCCAGTGCTGTCATAGATAAGGGTCAGGCGTTCCCAGTCCCTACAACATTAAAGCAGCTGCAAGAGTTTCTAGGTATATTGGGTTACTGGCGTTCCTTTATACCTCACCTAGTGCAGCTGCTAGGGCCACTATATAGACTCACAAAAAAGGGGCAGCTATGAGACTGGGGAAAAACAGAACAGGGTGCTTTCCAACAAGCAAAACTGGCAGTTAAACAAGCCCAGGCATTGGGTGTATTTGATCCTACCCTCCCAGCCGAGTTGGATGTTCACATTACTCAAGATGGCTTCGGTTGGGGCCTGTGGCAATGCCAGAGTTCTGTTTGGACACCCATTCGTTCTGGTCTCAGGTCTGGCACGGAGCAAAAGAAAGGTATGGTATGATTGAAAAACAGTTATTGGCTGCCTATTCGGCATTACAGGCAGTAGAGCCAATGACTCAAACAGCTGAAGTTATAGTCAAGACCACTCTGCTGATTCAGGGGCGGGTGAATGTCATGGTTCTATGTTTTTTTGTTTTTGGCTTCAGTATTCCACATCAAAACATCATGTAGTGTACAGGGCATTAAAGTGTTAATGCCCCAATCCCAGGTACCTATCCCTGTACATTACAGAAGTCACGGGATCTGGCCCTTCCGGGTGGGGGGGCGCTCTCTTGCTGCCTTGCAGTGGGTGCTTGAGGGTGCTTTCCTGGCCGTTCCAAGCTTTTCAGGTTTGACTCGGTCATGGGAACTCTCTCTCTCTCATCTTGTCTGATTTATTAATCTCAATTTCAATTAAACTGTATATATTGAGTTATCTTGTATTCTGATATTACAGTAAAATAAGTTTTCCTCCATAGATAGTTGCTGCTGTTCTTCTCCTCCCTTCCTTCCTTCCCACTTTTTGTGGGAATGGGGTGAGGGGGGTGGGCAGAGGCCTGTTGCCCCTGTCATGGACGTAGATTGATCTAGTCAACTCCGTGACAGTGAAAGATCTGACCCACCTTCCTGAGACAGGGGTGGCCCAAGCACAAACAGTGGCACAGTGGGTTGCCTATCTCAGCCAAAGGAGCAGTCTGTCTTCATCACCCTTGAAAGAAGAACTCCAGAAGATCCTAGGGCCAGTGACGTATCACAGTGATGCACCAAAAGAAATACTGGTTGCTCCTCCTGTGAAGAGTTCCATTCAGGAGGGAAAATATCCTATCCCTGAAGATGCCTGGTACACAGATGGGTCCAGCAAGAGCAACCCGAGCAAGTGGAGGGCAATAGCGTACCATCCTTCCACCGAGACAATCTGGTTTGATGAGGGGGATGGTCAGAGCAGCCAATGGGCAGAACTGCGAGCCGTGTGGATGGTTTTAACCTGGGAACCCGGTGATGGTATCCTGAACATCTGCACAGATAATTGGGCTGTGTACTGAGGGCTCACTCTTTGGATTGCACAGTGGGCCACCCAGGAATGGACAATCCACGCCTGACTGATCTGGGGCAAAGACATGTGGTTAGATATATGGAATACGGTCAAACACAGGACTGTATGTGTCTATCATGTTTCTGGACATCAGCCCCTACAGTCACCGGGAAACGATGAAGCCGACACACTGGCCCGAGTTCGATGGATTGAGAATTCGCCATCTGAGAACATCGCCCGCTGGTTACATCAGAAGCTACGGCATGCTGGACAAAAGACAATGTGGGCAGCTGCTAAAGCATGGGGACTGCCCGTACAACTATCTGATATCGTCCAGGCATGCCAGGATTGCGACGCTTGCTCCAAGATGAGACCGAGATCGCTGCCCGAAACAACAGCCCATCTTGCTAGGGGACACAATCCTCTCCAGCGATGGCAGGTCGATTACATAGGGCCCCTTCCTCGCTCCGAAGGGGCAAGATACGCCCTGACCTGTGTCAACACTGCAAGTGGGCTGCTGCAGGCCTATCCAGTACCGAAAGCAAACCAGGCATATACCATCAAGGCACTCGCTAAACTGATGTCTGCCTACGGGACACCTCAAGTCATCGAGAGCGACCAAGGGACTCATTTTACAGGTGCAACGATACAGCGCTGGGCAGAAGAAAATAACATCGAATGGCGATTCCACCTGCCGTATAATCCAACGGGGGCAGGCCTCATCGAACGTTATAACGGTATTCTTAAGGCTGCCCTGAAGACAGACTCCCAGTCCTTGCAGGGGTGGACAAAAAGACTGTATGAAACCCTGTGGGACCTGAATGAAAGACCTTGAGACGGCAGACCCAGTGCCCTGAGAATGTTGCAGACGACATGGGCCACCCCGCTTAGGATCCAAATTACTGTCATTGATCATCAGGCAAGACCCCAGATTGGTGAAAAAAATAATATTCTTCTCCCTGCCCCTGAGAATTTAGATCCAGGTACCCATAAAATAAAATGGCCCTGGAAGGTACAGGTAGGACCCAAGTGGTGTGGCCTACTTGCACCTTGGGGGAGACTATTGGAGGTGGGAGGCTCAGTAGTCCTTCCAGTAATAGGTACATGGCCTACTGATATTGTGGTCAACACTCCGATCTTTATCGCTGAAGGGACCCCCATCATGTCCCTGTGGCAGATCAGGGCACTCCCGTTTGGTGCCTGATATCATTATGCAGCCACAGACATCTGGCCAGAAGATGTGGTACAGGCGGCCAGGATGTGCCCCAGTACAAGCGGAAGTGTTGACCCAAGACAGAAATACGGCCTGTATCTTGCCCTGGAGAGCAGACCTTCCCCTCCTGGTACCTCTGAAACATCTGTATTACTCCCTGTGAGTCTGTGAGCCTTCAGGATCACCAGAAGGAACAAAATGCCATCAAGTGTTCCAGTGTTGCTGTCAGATCACGTACAACACCCGGTGATGGTCTGCATGGGACTGATGGAACATAGAACGGACCTGCACCTCATGATCTCATGCCTCCAGTCACATCATCGAGCACTGGCTCATAGAAGAACATGGACATGCACTGATCATTACTCATCTTGAATTGTACCAACACACATCGCGATGAAAATTGTGTAAGCGTTGCGATATAGTGGATCTCTGTATTAAGGAAAGCTTACCCTTTAGTCAACCTGATCATTGGTTCACGCCGTGAGGGGGTGGAGTGTATGGGAACTGCTGAGTCAGGGCCTGAACCTCTGATTGATCACCTGAGGCGAGCCATGAGTCAGCCAGAGGAGCACAGGTGAAGGCAATTCACCTGTGCTGCTGGAAGGGGGGGAGCCTGGCTCCACCCCTCCTAGACCTATTTAAGAGCTGGCTACCAGTAAGTAAGGTTTTTTTTTCTGGTGATTGACCTTGCTGCAATTTTGTGAGTGAGCCCAGGATAGGTGTAAGCCTTCTATTTGTTTGGGTTTTTTTTAGTTATTATTGTTTGCTTGGTGAAACACTTTTGTTTATTTCATTTTTATAGCATCTTAAGAATCTCTATTGTTTATTTCTTAATTATAGCGTCCTCATATTCATTGATTATACAGAAACTATTCAAATATATCATCTAGAGATATTTCCTGGGGCAGGATCGCTGTGGGTGGCAAGTTGTGTGGGAGGATGTTAGTAGGTATCTATCGGAATTGTTACCTCTGGGTCTGGAACTCACCCTTGAACAAGTGTGGAGCCCTAAAAAGCTGATGGCGTTTTATGAAAAGGTATGCCCTGATCCTGGCAATGCAGCTGGTTTACAGTTTGCTGCGTTGTGCTGAGGCGTGGTCTGCACCTATCAAACACTGTTCAACACTATTAGGCATCTCCAAAAAGAAAGAAAATGCCTCTGGATCAGAGAACCCACCAGTGCCAGTGTCTGTTGTTTCTATAAACAAGATAAAAAAAAATGCTACAGTAGTCATATCGTTTAGTAAGGAAATGCCTACAAAATTCGTAAAATCACCAGTGTTGGAAGAGATCTCCAACATCATTTAGTCTAACTGTCTACCTCCCCCCAATATTTCCCCACTAAACCATGTCACAGTACGACATCTAAATGTTTCTTGAGCATTTCCAGGGATGGTGACTCAGCCACCATCCTGGACAGCCCATTCCAATGCCTGGTCACCATTTCAGACTAAAGAAGAAAATAAAGAAGGCCATCAGAAAAATGGGAGGAGGTGGGAAAGACAGAAACAATCTGTCCCATGATTATGAGTGAGCTGTGAGATATGTGAAAAGATTACAGGCAGCTGAGCACATTGCTATCTGGCTGCTCTGGTGCTGGGATAGTGGGGCCTTTAGCCTGGACTTAGTGGGCAGTGAAGCCAAGCAGCTTTCAAGGGTATGTGGCAATGACAAAGCATTTGAAAAAGGGAGGCAGTCTTTCACCCTATGGAGGCAACTCTTGTCAGCTGCAAGGAAAGATATCCCTTTAAGGGTGACCTGGTATATTATCCAGGCAAATGGATTTTCATGGAGAAAGGTATCAAGTGCTTGAGGGAATTAGCTGATCTAGAGGTTATGTGTGACATTAATTTGAGCAATAACATATTAATCCGAACTATACATGACATTGGGTGCATGCAACCTATGTGGTGGAGAGTTCTATGGAGTGCACCATCATCGTATATCAGCATCATGGCAGGAGTGATATGGAAAGGTAATAAAAGACCAATGGTGGATGAAGTGGCTAACGTTTGACAACATGAAGAAAAATCGCTTCCTCCCTACAGGCCTGTCACAATTGTGGAAAAAATGTACCAGGAGTTCCAGCAATTCAAAGACAATATGTATAACACTCCAACTGCATGGATCGGTATCTCAGATATTAGAAAAAAGCATTCTTCTGCTCAAGATAGAATATAGTGGGTACACACCATGTACCATCCTGTGGTTTTACATGAGTGACCATGAAGAGGATATGAGGAAACAAGATGGAAAATCCACCTTGAACCTATAATCATAGGTATGTGAGTGGCAGGGGAAAATGAGAAGGTTCCTCTAGGAAAATGGCAGCTCTAGTTTCCAGTGGGCAGTATCAGGTAGAGTAGATGTTCTCATCTTATTTCTGAGGTTGACAATGAGCATTCTGGTTCTCATGCATAAGAAGTGAGCAATGAATACTATAATCAGAACTAGAGGGGCTCTGTCTTCAACCAGGTGGAAGAGAGGGACAATCAGATTTATTGGACTGTGAGGATTTGATTGCCTGGCACATCAGAACCATAGGAATATAAGGTTCCAGTGGACACTGGTGCACAGTGTACTGTAATGTCACCAAGTTATAAAGGGGCAAAACCTATCTGCATTTCTATTGTGACAAGAGTTATCACAAGATCTAATTGCTTTGGAGGCAAAAGTGAGCTTAATCGGAAATGAGTGGCAAAAACAAGACTGTGTCTGCCCCAGATGCTCCATGCGTTCTTGACATAGATTACCTCAGTAGAGGGTACTTTAAGGACCCAAAAGGGTAGCAGTGGGGTTTTGGACTGTGGATACTATTACACTGGTTATCCAAGAATATGAAATATACATTGCAATTAAGCAAGCCAAACAGATCAAGTCTCTCTGGTATGGAAGATGATGGCTGAAATTTAAATATAGAGAGGCCTGGCAGGTGGATTATATTATACTCCTACAAACTCACCATGGCATGCGCCATGTACTTATAATAGAAGCAACCACTGGATAGCTGGAAGCATATGCCATGTCCCATGCAATCTCCTGAATCGGTATCCTAGTTCTTGAAAAGTAAGTCCTGTGGCAATGTGGCTCTCGAGAAAAAAATGGAATTCATTTCCAAAACAACCTCATAAACACCTGGACATTGGCATTGAGTAGGTATATCGCATCCTATATCATGCACTAGCCTCTGGGAAAAACGAATGATACAATGGACTGTTAAAGACAGCAATGGGTGCTGTCTTTAAAAATTAAAAAATTTAAAAGTTTTTCTTAACTCTGTCTGCGTTGTTTATCACTTCTGATGGCTGGCTTAGGATTTTTTATGGTTTTGACGGTTTGTATATAGCATGTGCTCATGTTATATCGGTCATGGATTTTATTTGGTACTTCTACTCAATTGTGCCATCATCCTTAGACTTCAGGAACTTTACAGTAGAAACTCTTAATAAGCACACTCTCTACTCCAGGCAAGCTAAAGTATTTGTTGAAAATTTTGAATATATGTGGCGTATTCAAACTGGCATGATCTTATTGCTGTGTCTTCTGCATGTCTTTCTGTTTTTGTTTATGGTTAAGAAACTATTCAAAAATATCATCTAGAGATATACCCTGGGGCAGGATGACTGTGGGTGGCAAGGTGTGTGGGAGGATATAAGCAGGTAACTATCAGAACTGTCACCTCTGATGGGTCTGGAACTCACCCCTGAACAAGTGTGGAACCTTAAAAAGCTGATGGCATGTTATAAAAAGGTATGCCCTGATCCTGGCAGTGCCACAGATTTACAGCTTGCTGCACTGTGCTGGGGCCTGGTCTGCACCTATCAAACACTATTCAACACTATTAGGCATCTCCAAAAAGAAAGAAAATGCCTCTGGATCAGAGTACCTCCTGCGACAGATCCTGCGGCTGGATCAGAGAACCAACCAGTGCCAGTATCTGTTGCCTCTGTAAGCAAAATGAAAATATTTTAAGGTTCTGTACAGATGTATGCCAGTATTATTGATGTTTGTGAAATATGCCTCCTTTTTTTTGACATCAAACAATCAATGGAAATTAAAAAAAAAAAAAACCTGCCATCATCTACTCAAGGCAATTGCTACACTTTTCTTGAACAGATTCTTTCTAATTGCAGATTTCTACATTAGCAATTCTCAATTGCCTTTTTTATATGGATGTCCCTAAAGAAAATGTATTTATTTTACCATTGTATTTCTTTGCAGAGAGATGGCTGCCTGCATCTCCTCTCCCATTTTTCCAACTCCAACACTGAAATGACTTGAGTATGGCTGCTACCCTTTTGGTCAATGACAGACAAAAATACCAGTTCACTACTTCCACTGTTGTCTTTGAAAGCAATGTCTGAGTTCATCTGTTCTCATGCCATGAAGATACGGTTGCATCACACTCTACAAACATCTACTAGTATGATCATTAATTCATCAGTTATTTTAACAGACGGTTTCTGTTGTTCATACTACCAGATTCAAAATCTTCATGGTATGCACTAAATCATTCACACAAGTTTCCAGATTACTCCCTGTACAGACAGACTTTATGCTACTGCTCTAAATTAACTTCCTGTGTACCTCCAACTGAAGAGGATAGGACAAACTGCAGGAACAAGGCCTTCTTGCTGATGAAGACGCTCAGGTCACACATCAGGCTTTGTACAAGAAAACAGCAACAGATTTTTGCATGTATTAAACAGGAACATTGAAATGTATTGAAAATGCAGTTCTAGGCTGTTCTATGTAAATTTATATTCACCTTAGCTCCAAATTCAACCAGATTTGCTAAATTCTGCACAGACTTGGCAACCAGCGTCAGCGTTCTTGCAGCAGTAGGGGAAGGGGAATCTGAGAGGAACAGAAAGCAGAGAGTTACTGACCATTTCATTTGAAATTACCACCAGTCACATGAAAATTAAGTTCTTCTACAATTTTATTTTAAAATGGAATTAATTAATTTGAATTTTGTAACAGAACTACATGTGGAAAATCTCATGGTCAAGTAAACTTTTTGCTTTATTTTAGTAATCATGTCCACAGAAAAATATTAATAGGTATATCTGACTTTCTGTGCTAGTTGCTTATAGAACAAAGTAAGCAAGTGTTCCTCAGAAGCTTTAGGTTAATAGACATACTAGCTATTGGATCTGTAAGACTTCAACTACATGTAAGTTTAAAAGGCCCAGAGACATTTCTAGGTGTTTAAGCCAACTGTCATGGAAGAATTTGTGTCCTAACCATTATAGTTTCACAACAGAGGCCAGTTGCGTCAGATGTGGTTCCCTAATGCATGTCAGCAGCAAATCACACCTAAGAACTGTTTGGGAGAATGCCGTTTGATATGAGCCAGAACTATACTGCAGATCAGTATAGCAATTTCACCATGGTGTTCTAGATAATGGGAATGGTCACTGTCACTGTTTTATTTATTGATATAGAGGCATTCTAGAAAG
The DNA here is from genome assembly GCF_019232065.1 of Centrocercus urophasianus. NCBI lineage: Eukaryota > Metazoa > Chordata > Aves > Galliformes > Phasianidae > Centrocercus > Centrocercus urophasianus. The sequence goes on along the minus strand of NW_024884732.1, from coordinate 13,839 downwards.
AGAGCATCAAAGAATGGCTAACACTTTCTTTATTCAACTATTCAACACTTTTAACATTTGCTTTAATAGTTCTGATTGGATTGCCTAAGTATGGCTTTTAGTCAAACAAGATTACTATCTCAAGTCCACACAATCCATCCTTCTTAAATGCTATCCCTCTCATCTTTAAGTACAGTCAGTCTCAAATGAGGAATCCTGATGACTCAAAGTAGAGACTTCTTCAGCTTCTAGAAGTTATTTAAGCAAAAATTTCAGACAAATTATTCAAGCATAATTTTTAGGTGCATAAATGTATTCCAGGCTCTGCAGGCATTTTCAACTTTATAGATCTTGTTCATCTAAGAGATGCATTTATTGTTTTTTTGGGATCCTCCCCTCACTCCTGGAATATATTACACACTGCTAGAGCTCAACATTATTTTATTTAAACACCTATAAAGAATGCTTTGGGAATAAACCCTGTCTAACCTTTGAGGGTAAAAACCATGTGCTGGCTCCTTTGGTGAGAAAGTCAATCAACTGTTGTTACGGACAATGTGACTTTGGACATGGTGTTCAAAAGACTTCATATTTTGTTAAATTAGGCACTAAAGTAAGTTTCAGTATAACGCTACTTAAAGCATGAATTCAGTCTGAAGCATAATCACCTGAGATGATATTAAACATCCTTGGATTCAGTATAGCAGGACAAATCAGTCGAAGAAAAACAAAGCCACTGAAATTGGAAGAAAATTGTATTCTGTTCAATAATTAAGTTAAAGAATAATGTAAAATTATTTAGCCTTTAAGCAGTTAAGTCAGTTTGAAAACCTTTCTGAGATATGTGACAATCAGTCAGCCAGCACTCCGTAAATATGTATGTTAATTAATAATTTATTGTTATGTTTTAAATTGTGAGAAAAACTGAAATAAAAATGGGCATACTGATTTCCCAATTAAGGTGAACTTCTGAAACCACTTGGGAAAAGCTTAACTGTAAAGCCATACTGAAGTCTGCAGGCTAAGACTGCACTGGCTTTAAGGAGGAGTACTTGGTCTCAGAAGTGAGGCATGTAGCAGTAGGGTTAATATATCTTCTGTCTAAGACATATGAATTCTAATATGTTGTGCTATAGAAGTTTCCCATTTCTGTATGGATTACAGGCTGACAAGAGTCAGTGTGAAACAAAAAATATTTTTTGTGGGATAAACTTGAAACTATGAGGAAATAAATAATTTTGAAGTCGTGGCAAATACACAAATTTCTCTTTTAGATGACCTGAAGTGAAAGACAACTAGGATATGAACCTAAGACGGATCTTGCAGTTACAGAAGATTTGGTGCTTCTTACAGTGTTCAAGCTAAATTAAGAATGAGTCAATACCTACATAGGGGTTTTTACAACCAGACACCACTTATTGAACGATATAGAAGGGAAGATACCCAAACACTTACAAACTGCCCACCTGTCTCTGAATACTTAAGTATTCTTGGATCAAAATCAGTGCAATAAAGCGTAATATTCTTCACTGGAGGCTGCAAAAAATTATACTCCAGAGACAAGTCAGAAGTATTCATTTATGAAGGCTAAGGTGATGTGAAAAGGGCTCAGAATTTATAACATCCATCAGAAATCCCAGGAAAACTATGAATGAAAAATTTACCAATTTAAGGAAAGCCATACTGCAGTTCCTGGAGGTAGAAGAAAAATACCACGTCTCTCTGTTCTTTCCTAAGTTCTGTATTTTTGCAATAGGTAACCCCAACATCTCTGATAAGAGTAGCCTCAATTTGAAGGCAAACCCCATCCCAAGTCTGCTGGTACTTAGGGACGTGGTTTAGTGGGCAATATTGGTGGTAGGTGGATGGTCAGACTAAATGATCTTAGAGGTCTTTTCAAACCTTAATGATTCTATGATTCTATGACATAGGTCGAAGTGATAAACAAGAGCTAATGACCAATGATCTGGTATATTGTTCAATGAAAGATTAACCAGTAAATCATATCAGTAACAGATATAATAATAATAATAATAAAATAAAGTGAATGTAGAAGAGATGAATCACTGATATCCTTAAACTTCCAGTTTTAGAAAGAGAGTATCAAGATTAAGAAAGACAGTCATTTAGAAAGACAATGTCAAGATCTCATTTTTGTCAAGGATTTTTGCTTGGCCTGAACTGGTTGGCAATTGACAGTGTTAAAGGAAGAACTAATTATTCAATTGGTTTAGGAACACAAACTGAAGTTTTTGTACTCAGTGACAGTTTGGAGGAGCCAGGTTCAGTAGCCTGCAACATGTTTACGAAGGTTCTAGAATGTTTCAACATGATTGGGATGGAGCAGAGAAATGAAACAAAACTGAAACACCATAGAATTATATGTTTTCAGAAATGAACACTCCATTGATTCTGAGTGATCAACACTGGGAGACTCTACTGATGTAGAGAGCTATATATATATTCCAGTGCAGACAGTACATCACTGAAATCTAATGACAGTCCAATAATCTTTTTGAGAAGATATTAGTTTCCTTATGTTGGTTTTGCATTTCAAAGGACCTTCATCTTAAAGCGCAAGATGCACTACATAGGAGTTCCTGGATAAGGCATAGTCCTCCCAAATTGCATATGACAGGAATATCATCTCGAGAGATCACTGCTCTCTAGAGGTATTACAAAGGTTAATTATCACTTTCAGTTTTTCTCTTTCTCAGCATAAAAAAAGGAAATTAATATTTTAGAATAGTCTGCAAAACAACAAATATAAGTCAGTTCAAAGTTAAAGCTATTAGGTAAAGCTATACTGAACTCTATAATACATCTCTAGAAAAGTCTGTAACAGCATGACTAAATCTAGTGAGCTCTCAAACATTAATTGGGATATCATGCTCCAGTACCATAATGATCTTAAATATTATTGTAACCTATATAAGTACTATTAAGCTTTGGCATGGAAAGAATAATACATAAACACACTGAAGTATGACAATAATGAGATATTAAAAGATAATTTTCAACATAGAACAAAATGAAAAGTAACATACCTAACAACTCTTGTTCTCATATTGGTATTAGATGGCCACTTGCTTTGAACAGACTTCTGCAAACATCCGTAAATATATCTCAACGTCCTGTAAAAATAATAACTAATTACTCATTCTGTTAAAAATTTCACAGAATCAAAAAAGCTGGTCAGAAAGGATATAGTCCTACCTCCAGCTTAACGCAGGACTATTATCGGTGCTAGGTTTATTATTCAGACATAAGCTTTAAATTAACTTAAAATCTGTTACGACAGTACATATACAAATGGCAAGGAGTCCTTGACTAATACACAATTCTATATGTACAAGTAAAATTCTGATTTATTCTATATGCATTGAAATGTTTTGTTTCTTATTTCTTAAATATTCCTCTCCTTTCAAAAATGAGAGCACTCTGGTGTATTTCAGAAGATGTTGAGATACACCATTGTCATGGTTTTATGATTTTTTGTTAACCGTATTCCACATCATAACATCATGTAGTGCACTGGGAGTTAAAGAGTTAATGCTCCAGTTCTGTGTACCTGTCCCAGAAGAGAACAACTACATACCCCTGAGGACTGTTCACTGTTCTGTTACTGTTTCCACTCAGAGGGAAAAGATAAAAGCATTCACATAACATCCCCTGCCCCATTTTTGCCATCTAGCTTGTCTCTGTTGTGGGTGCCTTCTTGTCACATCATCAGAGTAAGACGAATTGAGACAAATGATACAATGGACTGTTAAAGACAGCAATGGGTGCTGGGGCATTCAAACTTTGGGACACATATTTAGGAAAAGCTACCTGGTTAGCTAACACTCAGGGATGTGTGAATTGAGCTTGTACAGTCCAATCAAATCTCTTGAATAATTTAGGAGATAGAGTCCCTGTAAGTGCACATAAAAAACATACTGGGCTAGAGAGACTGGGTTATTCCTGCTTTGGGCAAAGGTAAGCCCAACAGTGGGATTGCTTTTGCTTAAGGACCTGAATATGCTTGGTAGGTAATCTGGATGTGGATTTCCTGAACATCATGAACATCCTGAAACCTGAACATCCGCAAGTCCATGGGTCCCAATGAGATGCATCCCAAAGTCCTGAGAGAATTGGCTGAAGTAGTTGCCAAGCCCATCTCTGTGATATTTGAAAGGACGTGGCAATCAGATGAAGTCCCTGGCAACTGGAAAAAAGGTAACATCACACCCATTTTTAAGATGGGTAAAAAGGATGATTGCGAGAACTACCATCCTATCAGTCTCACCTCTGTGCCAGGGAAGATCAAGGAGCAGATCCTCCTGGAAGCTATGCTAAGGTATGTGGAAGACAGGGAGCTGATACAGGAGAACCAGCATGGCTTCACCAAGGGCAAATCCTGCTTGACCAACCTAGTGGTCTTTTATGATGCTCTCACTACATCAATGGACAAGGGAAGAGCCAGTGATGTCATCTATCTGGCCTTCAGTAAGGCCTTTGACACGGCCCCCCACAACATCCTTCTCTCCAAGTAGGAAAGTTGTAGATTTGATGGGTGGACTGTTCAATGGATGAAAAACTGGCTGCAGGATTGAGTCCAGAGAGTGGTGGTCAATGGCTCCATGTCTGGATGGAGATCGGTGACGAGTGGTGTCCCCCAGGGGTCGGTGCTGGGACCGATAATCTTTAAGATCTTCATTGGTGACATTAACAGTGGGGTTGAGTGCACCCTCAGCAAGTTTGCTGATGACACTAAGCTGTGGGGTGCTGTGACACACCAGAGGGATAGGATGCCATCCAGAGGGACCTAGACAGGCTTGAGCAGTGGGCCCAGGTGAACCTCATGAGGTTCAGCAAATCCAAGTGCTAGGTCTACACCTGGGTTGAGGCAACATCTACTACCAACCCAATCTGGGGGAAGAAAGGATTGAGTGCAGCCCCACCAAAAAGGACTTGGGGGTACTGGTGGATGGCAGCAGCTGGACACAAGCCAGAAGTGTCCCCTCACAGCCCAGAAAGCCAACCGTATCCTGGGCTGCATCCAAAGCAGCGTGGCCAGCAGGGCGAGGGAGGTGATCCTGCCCTTCTACTCTGCACTGGTGAGGCCTCACCTGGAGTGCTGCGTCCAAATGTGGAGTCCTCAGTACAGGACAGAGATGGAGCTGTTGGAGTGTGTCCAGAGGAGAGCCACAAAAATGACCCAAGGGATGGAACACCTCTCCTATGAGGGCAGGCTGAGAGAGTTGGGGCTCTTCAGCCTGGAGAAGAGCCAGTATCTAAAGGGGAGCTACAGGAAAGAAGGGGACAGACTCTTTAGCAGGATCTGTGGTGATAGAACAAGGGGAAGTGGCTTCAAGCTTAAAGAGAGTAGAGATGATACACCAATATTTCTAGCTGTTCCTAAGCAGTGTTGTACAGAGCAAAGGCCATTCCAATTTCCTCAGCTCCTACCAGCAAGTGGCTGCAGGGACCAAAGGAGCTGGGAGGAGACGAAATCAGGACAGCTCAATTAAATTGACCAGAGGGATATTCCATGTCATATGACATCATGTGGAAGAAAAGTTTTGAAGGGGGTGGGAATTCATCGGACTTTGTTCTGCTGTTCAGGGACTAGCTGGGCATCGGTTGGCAGGTGGTGAGCAATTGCTTGTTCATGCATATATATATATAATATATTTGTCATAACTATTATTCTTTTCTTCCTTCTCTCTTGTCTCTATTGTAGTAAACAGTTTTATCTTAACCCATGAGTTCTACTTTGTTTTTTGTTTTTTTTTATTCTCTCCTCTATCCCACTGGGAAGAGGGGAAGTGAATGAATGGCTGCGTGATCCTTAGCCACCTGCCAGGTTAAGCCACAACATACAGTAAGAATTATCCAGGTTAAAAAAGAATGAATTCTGATGGAACCAGAACTGGATTCAGCATGTATTAATACAATACTGTGCATCATCTCTCATGCCCTAAAGAACTGTTATGACAGATGGAGCCCAAAGTCATAAACTAAATGAACTCCATGGACAATTTACATGGATGGCCTATAAAGCACAGGAATTATATCTGTGTGTATACATCAAAAAGCAAGATAGATGATGATAATTAGAATGTATGGAAAATTGTGGGACCTGAGCAAGATGTAAATGGTATGGTATAAGAGGTGGATATTGTCTTAGTTCCATCTGGGACAGAGTTGTTCATAGTGTCTAGTATGATGCTGTGTTTTGATTTTAGGAGAAAAACAATGTTGATAACACACCAATGTTTCTAGTTGTTGCAGAGCAGTGATGTACAGAGCCGAGGATGTTTCAGCTTTCTCAGTTTCTCATACTGTCTTACCAGCAAGGGTGCTGGGGGCACAAGGAGCTGGAAAGGAACAGAACCAAGACAGCTGACCTAAATTGGCCAAAGGGATGTTCCATACCATATGACATCAAGTCCAAAAACTATTAATCTGAGGCAAGTTGGCCAGAGGGAGGGGGCACTGCTTGGGAACTGGATGAACACGGGTTGGTGAGTGGTGAGTAACTGCATTATGCATCACTTTTTTATTCATTTAGTCTATGACTTGGGCTCCATCTGTTACTTTGGTCACTTGGGACCCGACTTTGGTGCCCAGGTGACTGGGCACCAAAGCCCGCTCAGGTTGATTTATTGCTGTGCTTGCCTGGACTCTTGCAAGGTTCATCTTTCATTACTTTGGGTGGTTCCTGTTATAGTACTTCCTATAACATACAACTCAAATCATGTATTAGAACAGTTTATATACTTTACAATCTCCACCCCTTATCCCTTTGGACTATGCTACAGAGTTTGTTACAGTCATAGAATCATAGAATCACAAGGTTGGAAACGACCTATAAGATCATCCAGTCCAACCGTCTCCTCATCACCATTGCCTCCACTAGTACTAAACCATATCACGCAGCATGTCGTCTAGACGCCTCTTGAACACTGCCAGGGACAGCGACTCCACCACCTCCCTGGGCAGCCATTCCAGTGCCTGACCACTCTCTGAGAGAAGAAGTTCTTCCTTATGTCCAACCTAAACCTCCTCTGATACAACTTGCGGCCATTGCCCCGTGTGTGAGAATCCTTCTTTGGTGTTGTTTTTTTTTGGCTCAAAGCTTGCTTCCTGAGGTTTTTCTTGTGATAAGACTCTGAGTGACTTGTCAAGGAGGCAAGTGATGGGTGCTAACCTTGTGACAATCGATATCGCTTTGGGAACATTTGAAAGCCCCTTCCCCCCCAGAGCTGCTTGCTCTGTAGAAGAGCAGAAGAGAGTGCTCAGGAGTGTTCACTGGTAGAAGATCTGGCCTGTGGCCAAACCGCTCCAGCTTGTTATGGGAGGCTGGGGGACAATACCATTGTATCCTGCGAAGGCAAGATACAAGTTGGTGCCTCCCCGCTTCCTCTTATCTGCCGGCAAGGCCAGAAAGATAAGAACAAAGGAGGTTCCTGCTGAGATCCCAGAGCCAGAAGCTGCCACCGCAAGGAGAACTGACTCAACCACCTTGGGTTTCAGCTGTCACTCAAAGGAGAGCTGACTCGACCACTTTGGATTTGAGCTGTCACTCCAAAGATAGCTGACTCAACCACTTTGAAGCATTGAAAAAGGGCCATCATCACCATGGTTGTTGTTGTCGTTGTCAACAGAGTAACTCTGCCGGACGACCTACCGCTACTGAAGATCAAAGACTGAACTATGAACCACGTTGGATCCATGGTGGTGACTATCTCCCTCTTGCTGCCTATAAAGACCCCTTGCTTCTTCTTCTTTTCTATCTTTTCTATCTTTTCTATCGCCCTCCTTCCCTTCCCTATTACCCTAATTCATAATAGTGTCCGTCCTCCCCTTCCCCATTTCCCTAATTAAGATTTGTGATAAACTGGTTGGACCAACATTTGAACCGTTGCTTCTTAATCTCACGCCGGGTATATAGATGGTAAAAGAACCTCCTCTCCCTCCTATAAATTGGAGCGAGACACCATGTCCTGCTCGTTGCCTGGGAGAAGAGGCCAAATCCCTCTTCACCACAACCTCCCTTCAGAAAGTTGTACAGTGCAATGAGGTCTCCCCTGAGCCTCCTCTTCTCCAGTCCTTTTAGGCGGATACCTGTTCTGTCATGGGCTTATGCACAGGCCACAGTCCCTTCATGAGTGTACCTCCTCCAGCATGGATTTATCTACAGGCCATAGTTTGAAAGTGGAGTTCATCATAGAATCATTAAGGTTGGAAAGACCAATTAGATCATCTAGTCCAACCATCAAACCATGCCTGTGACAGCTCTAGTCCATGTTGCTCAGTAAGTGAAGGGTGGGCTACCTCCCCAGACCAGCCTGTCTTTTGGAATGGGCTCTGACATTGGCAACACATACTGGGTTCCACTTTGAGCCCCACATCTTTCCCCCACAACATTTAAGGCACTGGTAAGTGCACAAGTTGATCATTTTCCTCCATATAGCTTTCCAGCCACTCTGTCCCACCGGACCCATGCTGTGGGAAGGGAAGGAGAAGGGAAAAGGTAGGGAGATGAGCCTGGACGAAGGATAATGGTGGCAACGAGCTAAGGAAAAACTTGATTTACTAAATAAAGTGATGGAATATGAAATAACAATATAATATACTATGATTGGAATTGAAGCTAATAATTCAAATGAAAAGAGGAAGAGATGGTGTCCAAAACCAAAGTCCTTACACTGATGTCATAGGGGGAACGGCCAGGGAGCATAGAGAGACAGTCTCATTACACTCAGTCAGTTTTATCTTTCCCTCTGAATGGACAACAGAAACAAAAAAAATGAAGCCTTCTGGGAGTTGTAGTTCATTCTTCACTACATAGATCACCATACTGGAACTATCAACAATCCATGGAACTGCAGCGATAAGCCTTTAACTCCCAGTGCACTGCATTGTATTATGATGCGGAATACCGGTGGGAAACCATAAAGCCATGACATTCCACCTGTTATTCCACATCACGCTGAATATATACATAAACCAACAAAAATAAATAACATGAATTAAACACACACATATATTTACACAGAATTACTGCTGACTACACTCCCCCAAACATCAAATTCCCTTGTGGTACACGTTGAACATCCCCATTTTTCTGGATCACTCATCAAGTGGACCCAGGTCCCTGAGCAAAAACAGTTCCACAGACAGATTGGCCCTTGCCTGAAGCTGGGAAGACCAACAACTTTTCCCAACATGCTCTTGACATGTACTACTGGAACCTTATCTCCCTCTACAGTATGTAGGGAGCAAGACTGGGCAGGACCATCTCAGTTTATAGATCCTTGAGGACTGACCAATCAGTACTGACTCAACAGTAATTCCCGTCTCATCCACACCGGTTGTCTTCCCCTACGGTTCGCCTTACGGCACTCAGGGACAGCCTGTTCTTGTGCCTTTATGATTTTAGTCTTGAGGAGCGTCCAGGCTTCCTGGGCCCCTTTACCCTTGAGAAGCGACTCCCAAAGGACCCGCGCCATAAGCACCCTGAACAGATCAAAGTCTGCCCTCTGGAAGTTCAAGAAGGTAGATAAAAATAACTCTCCCTTGTGTTGCCAGTCCAAATCTATTTGAGCCACCTTAATTCTGGCAGCTTGATCTACCTGATGGTTATTTTGTTGTTCTTCAGTAGCCCGACTCTACTCTACTCCACCCAAATCCACTCTAGCCATTTGCTGCAGAGACTTGCTTCTGAGCAGGTAGGTCTGTGCAGGCAAGGGATCTGGAGTAAGAAAAGGCCAACCAAAAAGCTCTTTTTAAGGCTTTTTTAGGGCTTTTTTTGAGGCTACCATCAGCACTGCACTTGAGCTGGGAGCTGGCAGCTTGTGGGCAGACTCCTGAGTCACCAGAGGTGGAGCTGACACATTAGCAGCACAGTTTAAACACCTGCCCACACCTTCACACCTTCGCACCTGATAATAAGCCTTAAATAGCTCCTGAGAGGGTGGAGAGGCTTGGGGATGAGTGTGAAGAAGAGAAGGACCTGGGGGTGTTGGTTGATGCTCGGCTGAACATGAGCTGACAGGTGTGCCCAGGTGGCCAAGAGGGCCAAAAGCATCCTGGCCTGCATTAGAAATAGTGTGGCCAGCAGGAGCAGGGAGGTGATCATCCCCCTCTACTTAGCACTGGTGAGGCCGCACCTTGAGTACTGTGTTCAGTTTTGGGCTCCTCACTACAGGAAAGATGTTGAGGTCCTGGAGCATGTCCAGAGAAGGGCAACAAAACTGCTGAGGGGTCTAGAGCACAAGTCTTATGAGGAGAGGCTGAGGGAGCTGGGATTGTTCAGTCTGGAGAAGAGGAGGCTCAGGGGAGACCTCATTGCACTCGACAACCTCCTGAAGGGAGGTTCTGGTGTACAGGGATTTGGCCTCTTCTCCCAGGCAACGAGCAGGACACGGGGTAATGGCTGCAAATTGTATCAGAGGAGGTTTAAATTAGTCATAAGGAAGAACTTTTTCTCTCAGAGAGTGGTCAGGCACTGGAATGGCTGCCCAGAGAGGTGGAGTCGCCATCCCTGGCAGTGTTCAGGAGGCGTCTGGATGACGTGCTGCGTGATATGGTTTAGTGCTAGTGGAGGCAATGGTGATGAGGAGACAGTTGGACTAGATGATCTTATAGGTCATTTCCAACCTTGTGATTCTATGGTTCTATGACTCTTGGACACGTGAGCATCTACATGATGCACCTTTACATCCGTATTCTCTATTTGCCATCAACTCTAGGAACATCCAGTCACCCCAGAAATCTGAATTAATTCTGTCCCTTCCTGTCTGTCATGATTTTATGATTTTTGGTTAACAGCATTCCACATCATAACATCATATAATGCACTGGGGGTTTGAATGCTGATGCTCAAGTTCCGGGAGCCTGTCCGGAGGAGAAGAACAACTACATTTCCCCAGGAGGCTTTGCGGTCAGCGAGGAGATATAACTCCCGGCAAGGTCACCTGATGTTCTCTTCTTCACCTGCTCTTCTTCATCTGCTTTTCTTCATCGGCTCAACTGGACTGCACTTCTCACCTCAGCATTGTGGTGAGGCCTATCCACCTTTGAGACACACTCTCTCATTATGTTTTGCTGATACTATATTTTGTAAATTAGTTTGTTTCACCTCAGATCGTTGCCGCTGTTTTCAATTATTTTGGGGTCCCCTGTTGTCATGGTTCTATGTTTTTGTTTTTTGGGTTTCAGTATTACACATCAGAACATCATGTAGTGTACGGTGTATTAAAGTGTTAATGCCCCAATTCCAGGTACCTGTCCCTGTACCTTACAGAAGTCACGGGATCTGGCCCTTCTGGGTGGGGGCTGCGCTCTCTTGCTGCCTTCCTGCAATCACACAAGGTTGGAAACGACCTGCAAGATCATGTAGTCCAACCACCCTCCCATTCCTATTAGAAGCAATGGTGTTACTCACAACCTACTGGCCAATAATCCAGCTCACACTTGTGTGTTGTGGAATTGCGTTAGTATATAACTACCTAATGGCACTGATGGAGACACCTATTTGTTACCTATATGCAATGTGTTATGATTTGAATTTTGACATTTACATCCCAGAAGGAATGGCTAATTTCATAAACAACTACATCCCAAATGGAATAGCTAATGTTACAAACAACACGATGTTCAGACCAGCCTCCGGGTCTTCCTCTCAGTTTGTCAAATGTTTTTTGAATCCTGAATTAATACTCATGTTGGTGTGCATGTCATCAATTCTCCTGAATGTATTCTAACGCATTCGTAATAAGGGGAAGGAGTCTCCTCCAAAACTAGAGAATGATGACTGGCAGGGAATATGGAGAGGTTTAGGAAAGGTCTTAGAAGCATGGGGACCCGCAGTGTCATGGGATTTTACTCTTGAACACCTGTGGGATCCCGAGAAACTAAGCCAGTATTTGAGTCAGGAACGATGTGGCTTACATAAATCTAAGGAGGTACAACTTATTTGGGGTTTGGCTTGTGCTTACCATGCCCTATATAATACCATTCTGGAGAGAGAGAGTTTCTGAGCTGAGGTTCAAGCCAAAGGGGAAAATCCCCAAGTCAAATCTAATCAATCACAGGAGACACCAGTAACAACATCAGTTGCTCCTGAGGAGGGCAAGAAATGGAAACGAGTGTCTTCGCGTCTTGAATGAAAAAGAGAAGAAGAGGAGGAGGAGGAGGTGGAGGAAGATCCAGGCGAAGGGCCCTCCTCAGAACCACCACCATCGCAAAAGGCAAAAGGGAAAACAAGAGACGTGCAGAAGAGAGTGATGAAGAGGAAGTCTCTATTACTACTCGCCGGCCTCTAAAGATGACTGAAATCCAAGGTTCAAGAAAGGAGTTTACACGGCGCCCGAATGAAACTCTTGTTTCCTGGTTGGTTCGCTGTTGGGACAGTGGGGCCCATAGCTTGTCTCTGGATGGTAATGAAGCTCGCCAGCTAGGCGCCATTGCCAGAGATCCAGCTATTGATAGAGGAATTAGTCGATGTTTGGATGAGGCTGCCTCCCTCTGGGAATGAGTGTTAATAGCCGTGAAGGAAAAGTATCCCTTCAAAAATGGCTTGAAGATTGCGCTGAAAAAATGGGGTACAGTTGAAAAGGGTATCCAGTATTTGAGGGAAATAGGCGTGGTGGAAATGTTGTATGACCCTAACTTTGTTCCTAACCACCCACACCAAAACCGCGACCCTGAAAGAGTGAGGACAACGCCTGAGATATGGCAGAAAATCGTGACAACAGCGCCGGACAAATATGCCTCTACAATAATGTCAGCGTGTGGCAGATACAAGGAACAACAGAGAATGCCCTTAGTTTATGATTTGATTCTTATGCTCCAAAACTATGAAAAAGTGCTACCCCCAACTCACGTTGCCATTGCCGCTATCTCACAAATGATGGACCAACTGAATGAAGTGCGAGAGCAAGTGTCTCAACTGTTTAATTATGACAAACCTGTAGCAGTATCAGAGACGCTTGATGAAGATCAGGATAATCAAATGAGTCTAGTAAAGGAGGTGAAGGAGATGATGAAACTTATGCGAGCCCACCTAATTAAAGATGGTGAACCTTCCTTCTCACGTGCACCACCAAAAATCTCAGCTGTTAAAGGCAAATGCTCTCCGGCTCAAGTAAGGGATAATACACCGCAAATTGTCTTATGGTATTACCTAAGTGACCATGGAAAAGACATGAGGAAGTGGCACTGTGAACCTACTCCTGTACTATGTGCTTGGGTGAGAGAATTACTAAGTAGATCAACCACCAGTGCAGTTGCTCCAGTTACCACAGGTAATGAATAGAGGGGCCCTGCCCTCAGTCAGGGGGGGAAAGGGATAATAGAGTTTATTGGACTGTGTGGTTTTGATGGCTTGGCACATCAGAACCACAGAAATATGAGGCACTGGAGGACACTGGTGCACAGTGCACTCTGATGCCCTCGAGTCACCAAGGGACAGAATCAATCCATATTTCTGGAGTGACCGGGGGCTCTCAAGAATGGACTGTGTTGGAGGCTGAGATAAGCCTCACTGGTAAGGACTGGCAGAAACATCCTATTGTGAAGGGCCCAGGGGCTCCATGTATTCTTGGTGTTGATTATCTCAGAAGGGGGCATTTCAAGGATCCTAAGGGGTATCGATGGGCCTTTGGAATAGCTGCTGTGGACACAGAAAACAATAAGCAGCTGTCTGTTTTGCCTGGCCTGTCAGAAGATCCGTCTGTTGTGGGGCTCCTGCGAGTAAAAGAGCAACAGGTACCGATTGCTACAAAAACGGTGCACAGGCGGCAGTACCACACCAACAGGGATTCCTTGCTCCCCATTCAGAAGTTGATTCGTCAACCAGAGAATGAG
>NW_024884731.1:21802-22138 GCF_019232065.1 Centrocercus urophasianus | reverse complement strand
GGGGGGGGAGGGCAAAAGGAGCTGGATAAGGGTGGGAGTGCGCGGGTTGGGGTCGGGGTTTGCGAATCGCGGGGTTGGGGTGCGCGGAGCGGTGCGGGCGGTGGGTGGGAACCCGCGGGACGGCAACCCGCTCCATCCCCGCGGAAAGAGCGCTCGGCACAAACAAACGGGCTCCTTCGGGTTGTTGTTTTGCAGAGGGAGGTTGCGACGCAGCAGCAGCAAAACGCAACCCCCCAGCGCCGCAACGCAACCCCCCACCGCGCCGTACGGCGCAGGCGTGCAGCGGGCAGGGAGGGGAAGGGGGCGGGCGGCAGCGGGGCGGCGCGCTCCCCTCCC
>NW_024884731.1:19881-21702 GCF_019232065.1 Centrocercus urophasianus | reverse complement strand
GGGGGGGGGGGGGAGGCCGGCGGGGCGCGAGCGCCGCGCGGCGGCCAATCAGGGGGCGCGCGCGCGGCACGCGCTTATTAGCATGCGGGGCGCGTCGCGCGGCGGAGTGCGCGGCGGGCGGGGAGGCGCGGCGGGGCCCCCGCTCCCTTTCTGCAGGAGCAGCCGGTGCATGGGCAGTGCGCGGGTACCGGCGGAGCTCCGTGCGCACCCCGCCAGGGCCGCCCCGCGCCGCTCCGCCGTGCCCTCGCCCCGCGCGCGGAACGCCCCTCCCGTAAGTAACTGCAATTAAATGGGATTTTGTTGGTGTTGTTGTTGTTGTTTGGGGGGTTTTATTTTAATTTTTTTTTTTTTTGGGTTTTTTATTTATTTTTTTTTGCGCGCGGTTAAAAATAAAATTGTGTTTTGTTTGTTTTTTTTTTTTTTTCTTGCGTCGCTTTTATTATTTTTTTTAGTGTTTGGATTTTTTTATTTCATTCCTATGATGATGGTTGTTATTTTTAAATACACATTTTTCCGCTCGCTCCCTTCTCCCCCGCCGAGCGCCCCGCGGCCGTCCGCGCTCGGGAGGGGCCGCGGGGTCCCGGCGCCCCGCTCCGCTCCGCTCTCTCTCTTTGTTCGCCGCCGCCCGCCCGGCCCCGGTGCCGCCACCCCGCGGGATCGGCCCGACCGCCGCCGAGAACAATGCAAAGCCCCGACGGGCCCCGGCGCTTTGTGCGGCCTCCGAGCGGCGGGCACCGAGAGAACGGGAAAGACCGGCCCGAAGGAGGGCGGCTAGAGCCGGGGATGGCACCGCGGGGATGCGGGGCGCGGGGAAACGCGGCCGTGCCGAGCGGCGCGCCGGGGAGCGGGGACGGCGGGGCGGTTCGTGTCGGGGAACGGCTGGAGAACGGGGAGAACGCGGCGGGAGTAGCGGAAAAACGAGGGGTGGTGCGGCGGGGAGAGGGGAAATGGGGACCGGGAAGCGGGAGGGGAAGGAAAATCGGTTCCGCGGAGCGCCGGAGATTCGGGGAAATTACGGACCGCGCAGCGCCGGGATCGCGGATCGGGAGAAGCGGGGAACGGCGCGCCGGGAGCGGCGGAACGAGCGCGGAATCGTGCGGCGGAGCGGCGGGGAAACACGGAGCCGCGAACCGGGAGCGGCGGGGATATCGGCGGCTCCGGGCTGCGGGGAAATCCGGCGGCGGGATGCGGGTCGCGGTGCGGGCAGGCCGCGCTCACGCTCTGCTTTCTCTCTCGTTCCCCAGGAGCGCAGCACCATGAGCCCGCAGCTCCGGCCCTGCGCTGCGCGGCCCCGCGACGCCCGGCCCGGCCCGGAGCGGCGCTGAGAGCCCCGGCCCGGCCCCGCCATGGACGGCCGCGACTTCGCGCCCGCCCCGCGGCTGCTGCCGGAGCGGGGCGGCCTCGGACAGCGGCACGGTGCGGGGCGCGGCCCGGGCTCGGCGCCCCCCGGCCCCTTCCAGCCCGCCAAGTTCTTCCCCGCGCCCATCTCCATGGCCACGCACTCAGGTCAGCGGCTGCGTTGAGGGGGGGGGGCGGGGGGGAGGTTGAGGAATTAAATTCAGGGAGGAAAAAAAATAAATAAAAGGAATAATTTTTTATAAGGGGGTGCGGGGTGCTGCGGGGAGAACAAGGGCGCTGTTATGGGCGGTGGAAAAAGAATGCGGCGGAGCGCTGCCGCGGCTTTGTGCGCGGTGCGGGGGGGGACGCGGAGCCGCGGCTCCCGTCGCCGTTTTGCTGCCCGGCTCGAATTCGCTCTGCTGTAATGGGATTACAATTAGTGCGTGGATTAGGGCGGGGGGCACGGCCGGGCCGCGCCGGGGG
>NW_024884731.1:0-19781 GCF_019232065.1 Centrocercus urophasianus | reverse complement strand
GATTACAATTAGTGCGTGGATTAGGGCGGGGGCCCCGCCCGGCCCGCGCCGGGGGGGCTGCGGGTGAAGGGGGGGACGCGGAACGGACCCCTCCGGAGCGGTTTCGCTTTGTGGCTGCGGCCGTGGAGCGGCCCCGGAGGTTGGGGAGGGGAGGGAAATACATTGGGAGTCCGAAAGCAGAGCGGTGCTGCGAGGTGTAGCGCGGAGCTGGGGCTAAAAATACCGTGGCACGAATTATTATTATTATTATTATTATTATTATTATTATTATTATTTTATAAAAAAAAAAAAAAAGAAGGGGGGTGGAAGAGGGAAAAGGAAAGAAAAAAAAAAAAAAAAAAAGGAAAGAAAAAAAGAAGCCAAAGCCAACAACAGAAAGAGCTAAAAATATTCGGCGCTGTTGGCACCGGAGCCGTTCAGCCGCCGCGCGGGGCTGAGCAGCGCCGGCACTGCGGGCAACGGAGCTCCCCAAATGGCTCCGGGTCGGACTACAGCTCCCAGGAGGCACTGCTGAGCGGGGCTGGGGGGGTTCTGAAGGAACCCTGAGAAAGGGAGTTTAAAGGAGAGGCAAAAAAAAAAAAATGGGGGGGAGAAATAATGTTGTAGCGTTGTTTGGTGAAAGGCGTCGCTGAGGGCCGCGCGGTTGTGGCGGAGCGGCGCTTCGGATGGCGGCTGCTTTTGGATGTGAGACGGGCCGGGGGGGCTCAGCAGCATTGATATGGGGATGGGGGGCGAGGGGGTGAGAGGGAAGCACCTCCAGGATGAGCTGAGGGTGGGAAACGCGGCCGGAGCGGCGTCAGGGCTGCGATTTTTGCCCTTCTGATGTATTTATGGATTAACCCCCAGCCGGGATCGCGGCGCAGCGGCACAGAGCTGTGCTGCCAGCAGGACTGCTCTGCAGCACGGACACGCTGCAACCCCTGCACTGCTTTGCGACCGGGCTGCAGCCCTACGCCGCTTTGCATTGCGGTGCCGCTTTGCGGCCCGGCCGTGCGGTGCTGTTCTGCATCCCAACCACGCAGTCCGGGTTTGCAATGCTGCCGGTGCTCCGTGGCCCCGATGCTGCTTTGCAACCTTCTCCTGCTTTGCAACCTTCTCCTGCTTTGCACCCCGCTGCTGTTTTGCACCCCGGTGCTGCCGTGCGGTTTGCAGCCCCGGTGCTGCGCTCTCCTCCCCACAGCTGTGCGTTGCATTCCAGGTTCGGGCCGAGCGCTGCTGGGACAGGGTTGGGTCCTAAAACAGGTGGGGATGGGGGCGATTCTGCTTGGCCTTGTGGCCCCGCAATGGGGGTTCAGGGGGGGTTCGCCTGGAGCGGGGCTTGGAGCTATGCGGGGCCGTGGGGGCTGCGGTGCTGGGATCGCTCCGCGTTCTGAAAAGTAGGTGTCAAAGTTAAAACAGATTTTGAGATTAACTTGTCTACTCCTTATTAGTGACACTTCTGCGGAAGATTACTGCGGGGTTGGGGGGGGTGGAGAGCGCACATGTGTCGGGGAAAAGGAAAGCAGGATGGCTGAGAAACCCGAATCTCGTGGAATCGTGCTGGGGTGGCTCCATCTGTGCACGGGGTGGGATTGGGATCCAACGGGGGGGCGGGTGGGTTGCGTGTCCTCTCCCTCCATCCCTCCCCCCTCATCCCTCCTTTGTCCTCCGGCGCTCAGGCGGTGACCCTGTGGCGTGGGCTGGGGGGGGGCCTGGGGACAGCGTTGGGGGCTCAGGGCTGAGCCCAGAGGGAGGGCCCAGGGCTGCAGTTCTCCACAACCCCTCCGATCCTCCTGCCCCCCCCTGCAGCTGCTCCGTGTCCCCGTGCCGACAGCCGAGCGGGCAGTGCTAGCGGGACGTAAAAATAGCAGATTTGGCGATGGAGTGACTTTGCAAAGATTCGCACGGGCTTTGAACTGCGGCCCCTCCCTCCTGCCCGCGATAGCGGGTAAATAAACACTCACCCAATAATCTCATTCTTGGAGTTCTTCTTTATCCGCTCCGTAAAGTGAAACAGATGGGCACGGAGCTGCGCCTCCAACCCCGGCACCGACAGCACTCAGCCCTGCTGGGACACCCGGGGGTCTCCTGGGCCCGGCAGCGACCCGTGGCAGGGGTGCAGTGCTTTGCTGCCTTCGCCTCTGCTTTGTGCATAGGGACCCCCGTGCATGCACAGGGGGAGGTTTGCTACCGCTTTGCGCGAGGGGATTTGCATGGGGTGAATAGGGCTGAGCAGGGGGGACGGACAGCCCCGCACCTTCCTGGCTTCCCCGCGGCCCCATCCTATTGTAGGGCACGGAGCTGCTCCCAAAATGGCCTCTCCGGCAGTGGGGGGTTCACGGTGTGCAACGGCAGCGTGCCGAGCGGCGTTGCCAACTGTGCAGCGTGCTTCAGTCGTGCAAGGAGCTTTGCACCGTCCTCGTGAGCGGCGCGCATGGAGCAGCGTGCGCCCACACGGCGAGCCGGCGTGCAGCCCCTGCTCTGCTCCGTCCTCCCCTTCCCTCCGTCAAAAGACGACAGATTGCAAGTGGCACTTAGCACGGAGAGACTGCCTTGTGATTACCCATCGGATAACATTTTAATTGTACTTCTGGCACTCTGTCAAGCTAATTTGAACGGCGTTTCAATATTACAGCATTTATTTAGTGCCATAACAATATGGATTAATCTTAAATTATAACGGCGGGGAAATTATATTACACTTATTTGCTATTTGCCAAATATTTAAAGGGGCCACGTTGGGTTAAAATGCGCTTTGCGTGGAGGGGAGCGCGATGTGGTCGGGGGGGAGGGGGGGGCATCCCCAGCACCTCCCAGTGAGGTCCCCAGGGCTGGGAGTGGCACCTCCAGGGCTGTCTGGCAGACGTGGGGTTATTAATGACCGCGGTGTTGTCATCGTGCTGGGATGAGGAGGGGGCCGTGCAGGGGGGGGGTGTCCCCAGAGAGGGGTCCAGGGCTCCGCTGTGCCCTCAGCCTCATGTGCCACGTCCCATGTGTGCTGTCCCGGTGACCCCGGTGGGGGAGGGTCCCCTCCAGCCCCGCGTCTCGGTGTGCAGCCCCAGCCACGGCCCCGCTAGGAATGTTCCAGCCCTGAAATAGCCGAGGGAGTAACCCAACCCCACGGGGTGCGCACGTCGCAGACGCTCACGTGGGGCAGCCCCGGGGACACCGCAGTGACAGCATCCTGGGGGCAGTGCCCCTCTTCCAGCCCCGTGTCCTTGTGGCCCCGCTGCATCCCGAGGGGGGCTGGAGGGGGTGACCCTTGTACAGGAGCATGGTGTGCGTGACCCCCATGCCTCGGTGAGGTTGGGAGCAGTGGGGCGTGGGAAAAGCCAGGGCCTTCCCATAGAGAGAGGGAGGGAGGGAAAAAGGGAGGGATGCTGCGTGGGAGCACGGCCGGGGACCCCCTCCCTTTCCCGGCAGCACTGCTTTGGTTGTGTGCCCGTGGCCCCGCGCCCCGTTCCGGGCGGGCGCCCAGCAAGCAGCTCGGCCGGAGCAGATGTGGCCGGAGTCTCCTGCGGCCCCACTCAGCACCAGGGGAAACTTTTCTGTCTTCCCAACACATTCTCATCTGCGCCGGGCCGGGCGCGGGGGCGAAGTGCGGCGCTGGGGGGGCTCACACCCTTCCTGACCCCTCACTGCCCGTCCCTGCGGGTCGCACTGAGGCTGGGCGCGCGCGGTGCTGTGGTGACCCGGTGGTGGCTTGGGGCTGTCCTGCAGAAAAACCCCCACGCTCCCCACGGGCTTCCCGGCCCCCGCGGTTTGGCCGGGGATCAGAACGCAGTGCGGTGAGCTCCGCTTTTAACCCTTTCCTCTGTCCAGTCCAGCCTCGATTGGGGGATCCCAAATCCGACTGTATGTCCCCACTGCGCCTCAGTTTCCCTTCTCATGCTGCAGTGGCAGTGGGACACGAGCGGCTGTGTGCTGTGGTATGGTTGGCACAGATGCGGGCACACCGGGGATGACCCCACGGCTGTGCCCTGAGTCCTGGCCCTGCTGGCTGTCAGTGTGGGGAGTTTGGTGCAGAGGTGAGAGCGGTGCCTGCAGGGCTGAGTCACAGCGCTGGCCTCGGGGTACGGGCAGCGATGCCAGGGAGTTCCCGGCCGTGGGGCTGTGGGATGGCACCGCCTTGTGCTGCGTGGCTGTGAGGTGAGATGAGAGTTCGGCACGGCCTCAGCAGCCCTTCGTCCCACAGCCCCGCGCTGGGAGAGCCGAGGCCGTGGGAAGGGCTTCGAGCAGAGCCGAGCGTGCGAGCGGGGTGGGAACGTGGGGGCCTGCATGCGCCTGGGGACCCATCCGTGCCAGGGGGCGTGAGTCATGGGTGGGACGCGCAGGGAGGGTGCGCTCCGGCCCCGTGTGTGTGCTGTGTGTTTTTCACAGCCTGTTTCACAGCTTCCAGAAGAGGCTCCTTCTGGAACCCTCGGCTTCCTGCCGAGCTCACTGCGTCGCCGTTCGCAGCTCCGCACCACGGTTCCTCTGCTCCGTCACCGCAGTGCCGCGTCCCGACCCAGGTGTGGGGGCCGTTCCCAGGGCCACAGCGGGCTGCGGCCGTGCCCCCGACCCACGCGGCCCCGACGGCCGGCGCAGGAAGGAGCGAGCTGCCTGAAACCACATCCCCGACACTCATCCCAGAGGCATCCCGGCAGGATTAGCCGGGGAGCGTGGGCAGGCTTAGAAAGCAAAGCATCACTTCCTGCACCGGCCGGGCGGGCGGCCAGCACCGGTCCTCTGTGCCGAGCCGTGCCGAGCCGTGCCGAGCCAGGGAAGGGCCGAGCGGCCGCGGCCCCGCCAGCCCACGTCGGCAAACACATGCAGGCAGGAGCGGGGCCAAGCGTGGAGGGGCTGCTGGCTACCGGCTGCGATGTTTCCACCATGACCTCACAGCTTGGCCCGAAGAACGGGGCAGGGTGTCCCTGCGGGGCGCCCGGTGCCCCCCAGGCCGCAGGGCGGGGGCTGCCCTCTGCCTTCCCCGTCCTCTGCTGTGCTGTTCTCCCTGCACACGTGTGCATGGACACACACATGCACACTGACAAAGCAGCGCCTGATGCACCGGCGTTGCTCCAAGGAGCCGTGCCCCGGTCACAGGCGACCGTCCCCATGTCCCCAGCCTTTGTGTCACCGCCTCCCGGGCACTGGCAGCGCTCCGGCTGCTGCGGCTGGCAGCTGCCCTACTGGGAGCAGCATGGTTCCGTGTACCCCATCTGTCTGGCTTGGCACAGCACGGCACAGCAAGGGGTTGCCCACAGCAGCTCAGTGCTGGGGTCACAGGGAGCTGCATGCGCATGGGGTGCACACACGGGGGCAGGGCATGGGCACTCCTCGTGCAATCGCACCGGGGAGATGTGTGGTCAAGTGTGTGTGCACGAGATGTGTGTGCACAAGCAGCGTGCATACACAAGGGATGCCCTCCTGATGCCCTGCAACAGGTGTCTGTGCACAGCTGTGCAAGCGCAGGGGGTGAGTGACTGTACCAGCACAGCGGGAGCTGAGGATGTGGGTGCAAGGCATGGCTCAGGGCACCCCCTGACTGTCTTCTCTCACCCCACAGCAGGGAGCGGACTGATGGGGAGTGCACCCGCCTCGTCCTTCATGGGGAGCTTCCTGAGTGGCAGCCTGGGCTCGGGGGCCCCCAGCCACCCTTCGGGCCCCACCACCTCCCCCCCAGAGCCGGCTTTCCGCGGGCCGCACTCCGGCACCTCCCAGATCTGGTTCTCACACTCCCATGAAGGTGAGTGAGCTGTGCGGGGGGAAGCACACCCCACAGACCCCCCCTCCCAGAATAGGACAAGGCTTGGTGTGCTGCATGCAGGGGGTGTTGCGGGGCTGCAGACGAAGGTGCTGTCCCCCAGTACTGTGCACAGAGCTGGGCTGAAGCCCAGGCAGCTCATGGCACCGGTGGGCACTCTGCGGAGCTGAGTCTGGGGGTGCACTCAGACGCTGGAGGTGCTGCGGGACCCCTGGGTGCTGCATGTGCAGTGGAGAGCTGGGATGATGGGAACCACCGCTGTGCCGTGATGAGCTGCAGCTGCGGTTCATCGGGGCTGCGCTGGGAGGGGGCGGCCCTGCGGTGCCCCCCCGGCACGCCGTTGCCCCAGCCCCACCTGAGCGGGGGCCGACAGAGTTAAGGCGTGGGGCGGTGGTGCTGGCGCAGGGCCCTGGCTCCCGGCCCAGCTGGTAGTTTGAGTGGCTGCCAGCTGGCTGCCGGCGTGCCGGGGCCTGCGTGCCGCACAGGGGGGGCCAGGGGGGACTGGGCAGCACACGCGGCTGACGGACGGCTCGGCCGGGTTGGGGAGTCCCACACTGTGCCGGGCTGCCCTGAGCAGGGGGTGTATATTGGGGTGGGATCACGGCCCCTGCGTGGCGAGGTGAGGGCAGAACGTGCACGGAGAGGTGCACGTATGGCACACGTGTGTGCATCACGATGGGTGGCACCGTGCAGCAAGCGGCCCCCTGACCGCTGCACCCCCCACAGCACCGGGGTACCCCCGCTTCTCCGGGAGCCTGGCATCCACCTTCCTGCCCATGAGCCACCTGGACCACCACGGGAACAGCAACGTCCTCTACAGCCAGCACCGCTTCTATGAGAGCCAGAAAGGCAGGTACCAGGGTGGCACCGGAGTGGCAGTGGGAATGGCACTGGGGTGCCTGTGGGGGATTCGTCCTGCAGCGTGGGGGCTGCAGGACACAGTGCTGTGTGCAGGGACGCGGTGCCCATCCCTGGGTGCCCCTGGAGGGCTGTTGCTGGAGCAGGTGCCGTGTGCCCGGGATGGAGCAGAGCCGTGGGCGCAGGGTGGTGGGCAGCCGTCCCAGCTGCCACTCTCGCTTTTCAAAATATTGTGGCGGGCGCTTAATAGGGAGCATTCATTGTTTGGGTGGGTAATGGAGCTAATTAGGCCGTGCCTTTCCCCGCGCTCCTCCTCTCGTTAGCGGGGCGCTGGCACGGCCGCGGACGCACACGCTGCGCTGTGCCGGAGGGGGGCTGACCCGCTCCTCTCGCCCCGCAGATAACTTCTACCTGCGCAACCTGCCCGCCCAGCCCGCCCTGCTTCCCGCCGGCCACGGCTTCCCCGGCATCGCCCGCGCCGCCCCCGGCCCCCCCGCGGGCTCCTGCAGCCGCGAGCGCGACGCCGGCCCCCTGCCCAAGACCCCCAAGGACTACGACCGCTTCCTTGCGGCCAAGGAGAAGGCGAGCAAAGCGGACGGCAAGGAACGGGTGCCGGAGGACGACGGCAAGGAGCGGCACCGCGCCGTGCTGCCGGTGCCACCCGAGGGACACTGCAAGGAGGGGCTGCCCCCCCGGGCTGGCGCCAAGCACCTGCCCTCCTGCCTGCTGGGTGCCAAGGGGCTGGAGGGCGACGGCCGCGCCGCGCTGCCCAGCTGTGCCGGCAGCGCTCTGCCCCGCGCCGTGCGCTGCGCCAAGGAGCCGTGCCGTGAGCCCGCCGCCCCCGAAGCCCCCCCGGCGTACGGAGAGTGCCTGGAGCGGCGGCAGATGCTGCACCACGCCGTGTCCTACGCCGTGCCCGCTGGTCCGGCCCCGCTCGGCGCCGCGGCCGCCGGTTCCTTCCCCTGTCTGCAGCTGCACGCCGGCCCCGACGTGCTGTGCCCGCTGCCGGAGAAGGGCGGGCGGGAGCTGAAGCTGAGCGGTGCCACCTTCGTGCCTTCGGTGGGACACCTGACGGACAAGAGCCGCTCCTTCCAGGTGGCGGCCGAGGGCTGCGGGATGGAGCGCGCCGAGAGCAAGGAGCGGCACGGGGACGCCGAAAACCCCGGCGCTGCCTACGGGGCTGCGTTCCACCACGGCAAAGCCGAGGGCAAAGCCGAGCGCAGGATGGAGTGGGGCGGCCCCGGCGCGCGGCTGAAGGGCTTGGAGTACCTGGGGGGCGGGGGAGCGGCCGAGGGGGCCCCCTATGGTGCCCTCGGCCCCCCGCCCAAGGGCACCCTGGAGAAGGGGTACTTCGAGGTGCCGCCTGCCCCTGACTGCGCCCGCGCCCCACACCACGGCGAGCCGCTGGGCGCCAAGCTGGGCCCCTCCTGCTGCACTTTAGAGAAGGGCCCCAAGGAGCCCCCCCCGCAGAAGGTGGCGCGGATCCGGCACCAACAGCACGGCACCGGCACCGAGGCGGAACAGTCCGAGGGTCAGCGCAAAGGTCTGGAGCTGAACTCGCTGGGTTACACCGCACCCCCCCTGCCCCCCTGGGGCGTGCAGGGCCAGGGCCCCCCCATGGGCATGGCGGAGGAGAGGAAGGGTTCCTACCTGGACCCCTTTGGCACGGGTCTGCAGCAGGCTGCACTGATGACTCAGGGCTCGGTGCTGAGCCAGGATATGCCCACCCCCCCGGATGAGGTCTCGGCCATGAAGAATCTCCTCAAGTACAGCAACCAAGCACTTATCGTGGGTCAGAAGGCCGCTCCCTTTGTGGGGCTGGGCGGCATCAAGGGCAGCTGCGCCCACCAGGATGCCAAGTTCCCCCCCCCGGCCAAGGGGCAGCCGGAGCTGCCAGACTGCGCCCGAAGCCGTGAGCACGAGCTGGGGCACGGCGAGGGTGAGGTGCGGCAGCCACCGGTGGGCATCGCCGTGGCCGTGGCACGGCAGAAGGATACGCTGAGCCGTCCTGAGCCTTCCTATGGCAGTGGGTCCAGCCGGCAGGGCAGGACGGCCGCTGGCATCAAAGGTAAGGGCTGGGGGGCGGTGGGGGGCCTGGGGTCCCTTTGGGGCCGTGCTCACCTCTCTGTCTTCTCACAGCCGGCACCACGCGGCCCATGCACGTCATCGACCTGGAGGCAGAGGAGGAGAGGGGACGGCTCTGTGAGGAGCGCCTGGGGCTGCCGGGACGAGAGCTGCTGCTCCAGTGAGTGCCACGCCGGGGGGGATGGGAATGGGGCTCCCCTTTACGGTGTCACCCACCTGAGTGTGGCCCAGTGCCACTCGACGCCACCGAGGTCTGTTTCTCCCTGCAGGGACAACAAAGAGCTGGTGGAGTTTGCACGGATGCACCCCTCGGGGGGTTGTCCTGGAGACCTCACCCCCCACCTGATGATGGCGGGGGGCTCCTCGCTGCCAGCAGGGCAGCTCGGGGGGGACCCGGCTGCCCACGCACACCCGGCGCACACGCATTGGCTGCCCCGCACCCGCAGCCCCTCCATCTGGATGGGGGGGCACTCCTACGGTCGGTGCCACTTGGGGGGACATGGGAGCATGGGGCTGCCCCCCTCACCCCACTGCTGACAGCCCCCTTTTGCCCCTCTCCCCCCTCCCCAGGCATTGGCCACCCCGCGCTGCACCAGAACCTGCCACCCGCCTTCCCCGCCTCCATGCCCAGCACCATGCAGCCCGTCTTCCCCCTCTCCCAGGAGCCCCCCACCCAGCTCGTCATCCTGCCCACCGAGCCCCCCACCCACGGCACCCCCCACACGCTGGGTGAGGCTGGTGGGTGTGGGGGGGTGACTGCGGGGCATCCTCGCTTTGTGCTTGGGGGGGGCCTTGGGGTGATGCTGGGGGTGCAGGGGTAAGTGATGGGATTCTGGGGCTGTGCGTGTAGGACCTGCAGGGTGACCCCATCCCACGTCCTCATCTGTGCTGGGGGAGGTTCAGGAATAGACAATGGGGAAGTCCATGTGGGTGCAGCTGTGGTGCAAGGGTGGAAGATGGGAGGTCCTTCTGGGTGCAGGGTGAGAGGGAATGCACCTTCGGGGTCTGCAGGATGACCCTGTCTTGGGTCCACGCTTGACTCCTCCTCCCCCCACCATTGCTTGCAGCTGACGTGATGGACCAGGCATCACTGTGGCCCCCCATGTACCCAGGCCGGGGTCCCAGCGCCCACCTGCAGCACACGGGGCAGCTGCCTGTGTACTCGCGCTCCCAGTTCCTGCGACAGCAGGAGCTCTACGCCCTGCAGCAGCAGCGGGCAGCCCAGGCCCTCGAGATCCAGCGCCAGGCTCACGTCCAGGTGCCACGGGGACATGGGGATGCGTGGGGGATGCGTTGGGGTGGGACGTGGGGCTGGGGCGGTGAGGTGGGATGCTGCTGGGTGGGATGCAGGGCTGGATGTGTTGCAGGGACACATGCTGACCTCATTCCCCGCAGCGCAAGCCGGAGGAGCAGCCCCTGGAGCTGGAGAACGTGGGTCCCGAGAAGCCCCTCAAGCCCTCTCACAAAGCAGTTGCCTTAAACCCCCCGGCCAAGGGCATGTCCTCGGCTGCACCTGGGCCTCCCAAGCTGTCCCCTTGCTGCCACTCCCCGGCCCTGCGGCACCCGGCCAAGTGCCCCGTGGCGCTCCCCACGGCCCCCTGCACTTTACCCGTCTGCCCCACTGCCAGCTCTGCTGTGGCCCCGCGCTCCCCGGCTGACAGCCCCGTCCCCGTGCAGAGCAAGGGCAGCGACGGCGAGGACAAGCGTGGGGAGGGACAGCCGCCCCGTGACTACCCCAAGTCCCTGGAGCCAGGTAGGGGCACGGCAGTGAGGAGGAGGTGGTGGGGGTGGGCTCTGAGCTCACACTGAGCATCAGTCGTTCCCGCAGACCTGCCCCCAGGGTACAGCTACCCCGCGTCCAGCATGGGCTTCTCGGAGGTGCCCCCTGCCGAGCCCGCCGACCCCGACACCATGCAGGCGGGCTCCCCGCCAGCTGAGCCCGAGCAGTCACGGACCTTCAGCCCCGCCGAGGAGCCCGTTGCTGCGCGGGAGCTGCCATCCACGGGGGCTGCAGCCGAGGGTCCGGGTGCTGTGCTGCACCGGCACCACCTGCTGCTGGCTGCGGCGCCGGGCGCTGTGCCCGGAGAGGAGAACTTTGGGGCGTGCAGGGAAACAGCAGCGGCGTTGGAGCAGAGCTCTGTAGAGCAGCAGTACCCGGTGCCCACAGAGGGATCCTCCCCGCTGGGCCCCCCGGATGGCGAGGAGGAAGAGGAGGAGGAGGAGGATGAAGAAGAGGAAGAAGGTGACAGCGAAGGCTCAGGGCCGGAGGGGAGCTGTGATGAGGAGGAGGAGGGCGACGGCCCCAGCCGTGCACCCAGCATGCAGCAGTGCTGCACA
Source organism: Centrocercus urophasianus (assembly GCF_019232065.1). Lineage (NCBI taxonomy): Eukaryota > Metazoa > Chordata > Aves > Galliformes > Phasianidae > Centrocercus > Centrocercus urophasianus. The sequence goes on along the minus strand of NW_024884731.1, from coordinate 8,776 downwards.
GGAGGGCTGGAGGTTCTCATCGCCGCTGGCATCGACCTGGGGGAGCTGCCAGCGCTGGGGTCCCCCGGGGAGCCCCCCCCAGCACCCCCTTCTCCTGCACCCTGCACCGTGGGACTGCCTGGCATCGCGCTGCTCAGCGAGCTGGCCGAACTGGAGCTGCGCCAACGCCGCTGTGACTTGGCCATGGAAGGTGAGCAGCCCCGTGCGCCCCCTCCCCATTGCTGTGCCCCCCCCCCGGTGCCTCTCAGGGATTCTCAGCGCGCTGCATGCAAGGCAGAGGTCGTGCAGTGGAGGGGCTGCAGCGTGTGTGCAGGGCTGTGCCGGGCAGAGCGCGTGCCGTGCAGCAGAGGAGGGGCTGTGTGCACGCTCGCAGTGTGCATTCACAGCACAGGGCCGTGTGAATGCCGTGCTGGCAGTGCAGGGCTTTGTGTGCCTTCACAGCACAGCGCTGCATGCATGAGCTGTGCCTGCTCACAGCGCAGCACTGTGCTCGTATTGCAGAGCAGGACCATGCGCGTGTTTCCGCTGCAGAGCTTGTGTGTGCATCATCTGTATCTTTGCAGTGCAGGGCTTTTTTTGCACGCTTGCACTGTCTGCGGCTCGGGGCTTTGTGCGTGTTTGAATCCCATCTTTGCTGTGCGGGGCTGCGTGTGCCTTTTGCACGCGGTGAGCTGCAGCAGCACGGTGCCCAACAGCAGGGCCCTGCTCACAGCCCGGGTCCGTCTTTGGGGCTCTGCTCCAGCGCTGGCTCCAGACAGGCGCCGGGATTCCCTCCCAGCTCGGCTTCCCCAGGGAATCCCAGGGGCCCCTGCAGGGAAGGCCCTGGCATCTCCCCAGCGCCTCTGCAGCGGGCGGGCGGCCGCGGGGCCCCGCATGCTCGGTGCTGGCTGTACCTTGCTATAGGGCTGTGCGTCTGTGTGTGGGGGCCATGGAGTCCCCACGGATCCCCCTCCCACAGATGGAGCTCTGGTTCGGGAGCATCACTGCGTCCCTCCCCACCCTGGCCTTGGCTCTGTACACCGATGAGTTCATCGCTGGCTGTTCCCTTGCACCCGTCCCTGCAGCGCTCTGGGGACACACTGCGCCCTTTGTGCCATCCCCGTGCTCTGTGGATGTGCTGTGGCAGTGTGTGCATGCAGCACCCTGTACCCCACAGACCCCTGCGTGCCCTGCATGCCCCCGGCTCCCCAAGCCTCTGGCAATTCTCCCTAAGCCCACCCATGGGTGCTGCCCCCGCATGTGTGATCGGTGCCACTCCAGTGCAGCGTGCGCTGAGATGGGACAGGGGGGGTTCTGGTGCATCCCCGCTGACCTCAGCTCTTGGCAGGGGAGGACGAGGACCTGCTGGCCTTCAACCTACAGAACCTGGCCACGGTGGCAGCCGCCTGGTCTCTAGTGGAGGCAGCCAGCCGGGAGGGCAGCCCCCCAGCACTCAGCCCCCTGCCCGCCTCCCCGCCACCCCGTGCCCGTGTGCCGCGCCGCAAGTACACCTGGACCCCCAAAACCAAGGCGGTGAGTGAGCGCCCCCCGCCCCACACTGCCATGCCGTGCCGGGTGAGCCTTGCCCGGAGCGAACGGCCGTGTCCCCATCCCCAGGTGTGCCCGCTGAAGGCGGCCATTGAGCAGCTCAACACTCAGGAGGTGGAGGTGCGGATGCGGCTGGCTGAGCTGCAGCGGCGTTACAAGGAGAAGCAGCGTGAGCTGGTGAAGCTGCAGCGGCGGCACGACCACGAGTAGGTCCTCATCCCCATCCCTATCCTGCGGGGGGGGGGTGCGGCCCTGAGGTTGGGACTGGGGGCTGCATGGTTGCCACCGGTGCAGTGAGTAGGAGGCAGTGCTCAGCCCGACGGCATCAAGGCACAGCACCCAGCGGTGCGATGAGTTGGGGGCTGTGCTCAGCCCGGCGACGCTGCAAGGGCAGCGCTCATCAGTGCGATGAGCTGTGAGCGCCGCGCTCAGCCCGGCGGTATCACGGCTGGCGCTCAGCGATGCGATGAGTTGGGGCCGTTCTCAGCCCCGTGGCATCGCTCGGGGCCGCGCTGAGCATCGTGCGGGCGGCGCCCATCGGTGCACTGAGCTCCGGCCGTACTCAGCCCGGCTCAGGCTGCCCCCGGTTTCGCCCCGCGGCTGCAGGCGCGACGAGAGCTCGCGGAGCCCGGCGCGGCGCGGGCCGGGGCGGCCGAGGAAGCGCAAGCACTGCAGCACGCTGGGCCGGGCCGAGAGCCGCAAGGTCAAGTGAGTGAGCGGGGGGTGCGCGCCCGCCTGTCCCCGCGCTGGGGACAGAGGGGACCGACCCTATGATGGGGGTGGTGGGGCCGTCCCTGGCTGCGGGGGTCTCCGTCCCTGGGCCTCCCCCCGCCCGGACGCGGGAGCAGCGTTGCATAAAAGCCTCTTTATCTGCGCTGTATAAAGTCATTGGTCACGCTGCAGTGGTGTTCATTGCTGCCGGCGCTTTATTATTATCCATTAGCCGCCCGGCGCAGTCGTTTTCACACTCACGGGCCCTGTATAATTGTCCTTCTCTGCTACAAATTGCCTCTCCCGACAGGCCCATTTGCATAAATCCTCCGAGCTAGTCCAAACACGATTGGAGTGTGTGTGCGCGCGCGGCATCAGGCCCGATGATTTGGTAATAATAGTTAAATCTGCACTAAATGGTTCCTTCAATTAAGACAGAGGGAAAAAAAAGAAAAAAATTAATCTGGAGGTTTTATGTCACGAAACGTTTAAGAGAGTGAAGGTTGCGGGGGGAAAGAATAGGAGGGGTGTGCGGGTCGAGGGGGGACGGTGGGTGCCCACAGCACGCTCCCGCAGGGCGGTGCAGAGCAGCCTGTCCCTGCTGTGTGCCGAGCTGCGCGCCGAGCCCCAGCCCAAGAAGAAGCGCAGCAAACTGGAGCAGCAGTACGGAGCCATGGCGGGGGCTGCGGTGAGTGCACCCCACCGCGGGGCCGGGCTCTGCGGGGTGAGGGGCTGCCGCCCATCCTGAGCGTCCCCGTTCACTGCTCCCCGCAGGAGAAGGTGCGGTGCAAGAAGAGCAGCGCGCAGAGCAAGCTGGCCTGTAAGGTGGCTCACAAAGTGTCGCAGCTGAAGCAGAAAGTGAAGAGCAAAGGGCTCCCTGCTGGCATCAGCCCCTTCCGACGGAAAGAGCCCAACCCTGGCGGCCGCATCCAGAAGAAGCTGTCTCGCCCCAAGAGCTCCAAGGGCACAGCCAAGTACCAGCCCCAGGAGCCCGACCCCTGTGAGATCTCTGGCTTCAAAGGTAAGGAGAGGGATGGGGGTCTTGCGTGGGACTGGGAGTGTCTCACGTGGGGCTGGGAATGTCTCACATGGGACTGAGGGGTCCTGCATGGAGTTGGGGGGGTCCTGTGTGGGGCTGAGGGCATCCCAATTGGATTTGGAGTCTGGCACGGGGCTGGGGTGTCCCACATGGAGCAGGGATGGCACCGTGTGGGGCTGGGGGTGTCTGGCATGGGGCTGAAGGGGACCCTGCATTACCTGGGGGGGTCCCATATGGGGCTGGGCTCATGCAGTGAGCTGCACAGCATGGAGAGGCTGCTTGGAGCAAAGGGATGGGACTGCTGCAATCCAGGGACTGTTGCAGTGGGAGCTTGATGCTACCTGGAGGCTGCACACACACTCAGGGACCGCTTGTACCCGGGTACCCCCAAGGACTGGGACCCACCTCTCACCCTGCCCAGCACAGGGGGTGCTTGGGGCCACCGCAGGGCACAAGGGGTCCCTCAGCCCTGTCCCCCCGCCTTGCAGATGGGCACAACGAGGACTCAGACAGCGATGATGGGGATGAGGAGCCCGACCTGGCTCTGCTGCCCTCAGTGCCCATGGCTGTGCTGGGGCCCTCCCCGTCCTCTGTGGTGAAGATGGAGGCCAACGAGAAGGCAAAGAAGAAGAAGGAAAGGCAGGGGCTGCTAGGTAACAGAACTTGGGGAGGATGGGGTTTGGAGGAACCCTGAGTGGTGCCGGAGGGAGCTGATTCCTGTCCCCTCCACACCCCCAGGTCCGTGCCGCCTGGGCAGCCCTGAGGGCGAGGTGAAGATCAAGCGGCGGCCTGGCAAGCCGGGTGCCGGCAAGCTGGAGAAGGTGCCGGCACGGCGCAAAGCGGGCGGCTGTGAGGAGGGGAGCAGCAAGAAGAAGCTGAAGGCAAAACCCAAAGAAAGCCTCCGGGCGGCCGTAACCGGCGGCCCCAGCTCCGCCGCCCCCCCCTCCGCCTGCAGCCTGTTTGGTGCTGCGGACCCCCGGCACTTTGGGGCGAGGGAGGACGGCGCACGGCTGGCCAGTGAGCGGCTCAAGAAGGCCACACGCAAGAGCAAAGTGCTGCAGTCAGCACTGCGGGTGAGTGCAAGGCTGGGGGGTGCTGGGGGCCATTGGGTGTCAGTGCTGTTGGGGATGGCAGAGGGATGCAGGGTGTGGAGGTTTGGGTTACCCGTGGGGCTGGGAATGGCAAAGGAAGCGCGGGTGTGGGGCTTACAAGGGATGCATGTGTCGGTGGGGCACAGGTGGCACTGTGGGGCTGGGGTAGGGCTGAGTGCTGGGACCCTCCCCAATGGGTCTGAGCCTCCTGTCCCCGCACTGCAGCGGAAGAACGGGGCCCTTTCACTGGCCCTCTCACCCCGGAGTGCCAAAACCATCCTGAGCAAGGGCAAGAAGCTGGGCAAGGTGAAGAGCAAAGTGGCCAGCAAGCAGGTGAGCAGCCCCGCAAATAGCGTGCCCTCACACCCGTGTCCCCCACACGCACTGAGCTCCCGTCCCACAGTGCAAGGGCCGGGCGGTCAGCAAGCTGCTGGAGAGCTTCACCGTGGAGGACGACTTCGACTTCGACGACAACAGCAGCTTCTCGGAGGAGGAGGAGGAGGGCAGCGCAGGCGGGCGCCGCTCCCCCCCACTCCACACCTGCGCCATCCAGAAGGAAGACCTGCGGGACGGGCTGCACATCCTCATCCCCAAGGAAGACAGCCTGCTGTATGCCGGCAGCGTGCGCACCATCCAGCCCCCCGACATGTGAGTGGGGCCTGGGGCTGCGGGATGGAGAGCTGCGGGGTGTGGGGTGGCAGCGCTGAGCCCTTCTGTCACCTGCCTCTCCCCAGATACAGCATCGTCATCGAGGGTGAGAGGGGGAACCGGCAGCGCATCTACTCACAGGAACAGCTGCTGCAGGAGGCAGTGAGTGGGGATGGGGATGGGGATGGGGATGGGGATGGGGATGGGGATGGGGATGGGGATGGGGATGGGGATGGGGATGGGGACAAGGATATGGATGTGGAATAGCTTGGAATGGCGTGGGATAGGATGGAATGGAATGGCGTGGCATGGAAAGGAGTGATTCCATTGAAAGGAACCTTCAAAGTTCACCTAGTGCAAATGTCTTAAGGTCCAGCCAGTAGCTAAGGGGATGGGGATGGGGAATGGCTTTGGGGACAAGGATGGGGATGGGGACAGGGCTCACACAGCCCGGTGCTGCCCACAGGTCCTGGACGTGCGGCCACAGTCACGGCGCAGCCTTCCTCCCGGCACCCGCGTCTGCGCCTACTGGAGCCAGAAGTCACGCTGCCTGTACCCAGGGAACGTGGTGCAAGGTGAGGGGTGGTGGAGGCAGCAGCGGGGTGGGGGGCACGGCCCTGTCCAGCCCCAGCCCCACGTCCTGCTCTGCCGCAGGCTCCTCCAGCGACGAGGAGGAGGACGACCCCGAGGCGGTGATGGTGGAGTTCGATGATGGGGACACGGGGCACATCGCCGTGTCCAACATCCGTCTGCTGCCACCTGACTTCAAGATCCAGTGTGAGTGGGATGGGGATGGGATGGGGATGGTGGATGGGGCTGTGGGGATGGTGTGGGGATAGCGCTGAGCCCCGCTCTGCCCGCAGGCACAGAGCCATCCCCTGCGCTGCTGGTGTCCAGCTCGTGCCGGCGGAACAAGCGCTCCTGTGGTGATGTGGCTTCCCCTGGTGAGCTGCCCCCCGGACTGTGCACCGAGAGGCACGACGGCCCCAAGGGCCCCAGGAGTTCGGGCAAGAAAGCGATCTGCAAGGAGAAAAGCGGTATGGGGTGGGGGGTACAAGTATGGGGTGGCTGGGCGTTAGCAACAGTGAGGGAGGGGATGTTGTGGAGGAGCAGAGGTGCAGGCGTGGGGCAGCGTGGTGGGATGTGAGAGTTGGTGGGGTGCGGGTGGATAGAGGAAGTTGTGAGGTTGGTGGCGTGGAGGAGGGGAGAAGACAGGGAGAGGGGATGTGGGGAGGTGGGCATGGGGGGGAGATGGAGGGATGCAGGGAAAAGGGGATGCAGGCACAGAAAGGAGAAGAGAGGGGATGCAAGGATGCAGTCGGGAGGGAATGCAGATGGGGAGGTTAGCAGGAGTCAGGGATGCGGGCAGGGAGAGGGGGGGCAGGGAAAGACGCAGGCATGGGGAGGAGAGGCAGGGGCGCAGGAGGAGGGGATGCGGTTCGGAACTGAGGCTGTGACCGCCGTCCCCCCTCAGGCAAAGCCCTGGAGCTGCTGTCGGGCAGCCGTGCGCCGGCGCTGGGGGAGCCGCTGGGGCGGCGGGGCGGCCCTCTGCTCAGCTGGTCGGCGGTGGCACAGACGAAGCGGAAGGCGGCGAGCAAAGGCACGGCCGTGCTGCAGAACCTCTTCCAGGTGAACGGCAGCACCAAGAAGCTGCGTGCCAAGGAGGCCCTGTTCCCCGTGCACCACCACGTCGCCGCTCCCGTCTTCGGCAACGGCTTCGGGGCCGACTCGTTCAGCCGCATCGCCAGCTCCTACGCGTCCTTCGGGGCCGGCGCCGGGCTGGTGCTGCCGACCGCGCAGAAGCTGCTGCGCTGCAAGAAGGCGGAGCGGCTGGAGGCTGAGATGGGCAAAGGCAGCCGGCGCAGGGCTGGCGGCGAGTTCCTGGTGAAGCTGGACCACGAAGGGGTGACGTCCCCCAAGAACAAGAACTGCAAGGCCCTGCTGCTGGGCGAGAAGGACTTTGGGGCCAAGCTGGAGCGGCCGCTGGCCAGCAGCTACACGCACTCGGCGCTGAGCAAGGAGAGGAAGGGGAGGGCGGCCGTGCACCCGCTGCCCGTGGGGCTGGCGCTGCGGAAGTACTCGGGTCAGGCCGAGTTCAGCCTGAACTGCGACAGCGACTGCCACAGCTCGTACTCGGACATGGATGAGGAGGAGGATGCGGGCGGGCTGGGTGCCGACGTGCCCTCGCGCTTCATGACCCGCCTGTCGGTGTCCTCCTCTTCCTCGGGCTCCTCCACTTCCTCCAGCTCCGGCTCCATCTCCACCTCCAGCCTCTGCTCCTCCGACAACGAGGACTCGTCGTACAGCTCGGAGGACGAGGACTCGGCTCTGCTGCTGCAGACCTGCCTCTCGCACCCGGTGCCGGCGCTGCTGGCGCAACCCGAGGCTCTGCGCTCCAAAGGCTCCGCGCCGCAGCGCTGCTTCCTCACCAAGGCGGCCGCCGCCGGCCCCAAGGCCAAGCTCAAGCGCAAGGAGGCCCTCAGCTTCTCCAAAGCCAAAGAGTTCTCCCGGAGGCAGCGGCTGCCCTCGGTGGAAAACCGGCCAAAGATCTCCGCCTTCCTGCCCGCGCGCCAGCTGTGGAGGTGGTCGGGGAACCCCACGCAGGTACAGTGGGCAGAGCAGTGGGGCGCTCAGAGTGAGGGTGTGGGGATGTGGTGGCGTGGGGCACGGTGCTCAGAGCAGCATCTGGGGGTGCGCGGCGGCGTGCAGGGTGTGCAGAACAGTGTTTATGGCACAGCAGGGCGCGTGGTGCAGAGAGCGTGGTGCGGTGTGCCTGGTGCACGGCTGAGAGGGAGCGCAGGGTGTGTGGATGCATGTCTGGATGCGGGGGACGTTGAGCAGAGTGCTTGGAGCATGGTGAGGGGTGTGTAGGTGCAGAAGGGCACGGAAAGATGCAAGGTGCATGGATGAGCGTGGTGAATGGAACGTGGTGCGCGGGGTAGGATGTGTGGATGCAGAGTGCTTTGGGCACAGCCTCGTGGCTGTGCAGGCCCACGGAGCTGAGTGCAGTGGGTAGGATCCACGGGTGCAGGGTGCTTCGAGCGAGCGCATGGAGCGTGAAGCACAACCTGCAGGTGTGCAGATGCAGTGCAGGGTGCAGGATGCTGGGTGTGAGCACGGGGTGGGTGGAGAGTGCTGCGGGATGCGTGGGGTCGCGGTGTGCAGTGCTCTGACCGGGTGCTCCTTGCAGCGGCGGGGCATGAAGGGGAAGGCACGGAAGCTGTTCTACAAGGCCATCGTGCGGGGCAAGGAGACGCTGCGCATCGGGGACTGCGCCGTCTTCCTGTCGGCCGGGCGGCCCAACCTGCCCTACATCGGGCGCATCGAGAGCATGTGGGAGTCCTGGGGCAGCAACATGGTGGTGAAGGTGAAGTGGTTTTACCACCCCGAGGAGACCAAGCTGGGCAAGAGGCAGAGCGACGGCAAGGTGTGGGGTGGGGTGGGGTGGGCACAGGTGTGGGGAGGGGGGTGGGTTTGGGGTAGGGTTGGGGATGGGGTGGAATGAGATAGGATGGGGATGGGATGGGCACAGGTTTGGGGATGGGATGGGGATGGGATGGGATGGGATGGGATGGGGATGGAATAGGCACAGGTATGGGGATGGAGATGGGAGGGGATGGGCACAGGTTTAGGAATGGGATGGGGATGGGATGGAATGGGGCACAGATTTGGGGATGGGATGGAATGGAATGAGTTGGGATGGGTACAGGTTTGGGGATGAGATGGGATGGCATGGGCACAGATTTGGGCATGGAGATGA
>NW_024884730.1:0-11296 GCF_019232065.1 Centrocercus urophasianus | reverse complement strand
GGCTGCCCTGGGGAGGACACTGAAACAGACACAGGTAGGTGAGACTCCTCTCCTGCCGTAGAGCTGGTTTGGAACACACAGCACTCCTGCTGCAGGCCTGCACCCCCAGCATGGCTCCAGGAGCTGGCACCACAGGCTGGGGCGCCCACTGCCCGGCCCGGCTCCAGGAGCTGCTCGCTCTCAGCTAGAACCACCCAGGGTGACGGAGACGGCATGGGGATGAGGAGATGTCCAGGGATGGATTGTGCGAGGAGTAGAGGAGCTGGCAGGGCAGGTGCAGGGACGGCCACGAGTCGGGGCCAGAGGAGGTAAAGCGGTGGGGTGCCGTGGCCTTGTCTGCCGCAGCATCGCTGCTGTGCTTTCCCTCTGCTGGAAAGGAGAGCTGCAGGGGAGCTGCTTCAAGGACAAAATACGGCGGGAGCCATGTCCTGGGAGGGATGTGCAGCCACAGTAGCAGATCCCGACTGACCCCCAACACACACAGACAGCCTACAAGCAGGATGACAACTCATGCAGCTCAGAGTGAGGGGAGTTATTTTATTCTCCAACCAGCCCTTCTGCAACAGCTGGGGAACATAGGTGGCTCTTGCGGAGCATCTGTCTTCATGTATTGTCTCCTCAGGGCTTCACCACCACACAGGTAGGAGATGTTTTCTTCAGTCAGAATCAGAGCTGCTTGAGCTGCTTGAGCTGCTTGAGTGCTGGAAGAGGAAGTAAAACCAGTTCAGGACAGCACAGAAACAGCCCTCTGCCACACCTCTTCTAATAGCAGCTCACAGCTGCAGGCGTGAGACTGAGGGACATGCCCAGTCCCTTTTGGGCTTCCACAACCCCCCCTCAGCCCTCAGTGTGGCATCCCACCACCTCCAGCTGCTGCCTGGAAGGAGCTGCAAGCCCATTCCCAGTGCCCAGCTTGGTTCAGGTTGAGCTGGCAGCAGCTGCAACGCACACCCATGATGGCTGTGGTCTCACCTCCCCCCAGCTGAGTGTCTGCACAGCACCAAAAGCTGTGCAAAGCTGTGCCCTCAGGTGTGCACACTGGATGAACTGCAAGCTGGTAATTACCAGTGTTGGTGCTGGGCCTGGGAAATGACCTGAAATGGCTCATGCTTGGCTATTTATAAACCAAAAGGGAGTCTCCAAAGCAACAACAAAAAAAACATTAACCACCCACTCTAGCGGGTCTGGGGCAGAGGGGGAGCACACGACCACAACAGAGAGCTGGGGAATCTGCTGCAACTATACCTTGCCTCAATGTAGCCTGTGGTAGCTCTTGGAGTGCTTCTTCATCAGTCGGGGAGTGGAGGGCATCCAGGTGTGCAGACAGGCAGGTACCCAGGTGGGCACGCAGGTTGGCACACAGGTTGGCACACACATCGGTACACATGTAGGCACACACGCAGGGTCCCAGGCAGCGACCCAGTGTGAACCCATGCGGAGAGGGCCCTGGGAGACAGGTCCCAGAGATGCAGGTTGACACTGCTTTGTAACAAGGATTGCTGGGCCCAGGATGCTGGCATTTTGGAGGGGCAGGTCGGCAGATTTTCTTCTGTGATGATCCTGATTTGCCTAGGAGAAAGAGGGGGATTACAAGTCAGCAGAGGCAGGCATTTCCTTGAAAGGGCAATGCAGGGAGCAGGTGTACCCATGCACTCAAAGCATCCCACCTGGTTTATGCCCACCTCACAGGTGATACCCCCTTCCCCTCTGGCACACAGATGATATCTCAGGGTGCCTGGTGGCTGCTTTGAGTCTCTTCCCAAGCCCCATTGAGTGCGTGTCACTGACAGACCAGCCCTGGCCCTGTGGCTGCTCACCAAAGCAAGATTTCGGCATCCTCTACTGACTCCAAGCTGCAAAGGAAAGACAGGCAATGTCAGTGCTTCACCACTGCACACAGGCTACCATTTGGCCCCTGCCTTTGCACAGCTGGCCATTGGCCACAAGCACAGTCGCAGTCCACACACCCCAGGCACAGAAACGACACTTGTCCCACTGCAGGTTCCCACAGCCACCCCATCCTTTCTGGGGATGCTGAGTGCCAGGCACTCACTGCCCACCCCCCAGCACTTATTTCCATCATTAATGGAAATTATGCACCAAATCTGATGCAACACGGCCCAAGCTCACATGTGCATCCTGTGTCAATGCAGGGCAAGAGGGGCACAGAGGAAATCGCATCCTGTCCCTGCACCAGCCCTGGTCCCCCCGCTGCCCTGTCCCCAGCAGTCTCGGCCGTGTCAGGGATCAGCTCTGCTCACCTACCCCGCAGATCAGTTCCTTCCGAGAGCAGCGCAGTCCTGATGGCCGTCCTTGGCGTGGCTCTCCCAAAGCAGCGGACCCAGCCCTCGGGCACCCGTTAAATACAGAGCCCTGCCTGGGCGAGGAAGGTGCGGTGGGCAGGGGTGACACTGCGGAGCAATGACACTGGCAGCACCACTCCCTGCTCCCCCCAGGTAAACATCAGCGCTGCTCTCCCACCCAGCACAAAGGTCCTGCAGGGCCGATCAGTCACGTGGTTTCAGGTGATGCTGTGAACCATGAACCCTGGTGCGCTGCACCCAGCGTGGGTGCTGTGTAGCACGGGGGGTCACATCCTCCTGCAGGGCAGGGGGGCTCAGGGCACTGCTGACTGAGGAGCAAGCATGTTTCCCATCTGTATTTGTGTATCCCCGCTGTTTTCCCTGGCCCAGCTCTGAGATCCTCTCAAGCTTCTCGTTTCTCCAGCAGTGCCAACACAAGTGCTGAGCCTTGCTTTGCCTCCTCCAGCAGCCCGGTGACCATCTGCGATGTCTGCGTGGGGAGGGAGAAGGTGCATCATTTCCAGTCTGAAGGACAGGCAGTGTGTCATTTGCCCAGCCCAGGAATCTCCTCCAGTCTTTGCGGTGTCTCTGTCTCTACCCTGGCACAAGGGTACTGAATCTAGGAAATCATAACTTTGTTCACAAACTTTAGGGAGGAACACATAGGATTGAGAGATCCTTGAAGACAAGTAAAGATAAGTAGAGCTGCTGTCTGCAGCTCAGTTGGGGAGGAGGAAGTCCTGTCAAGATCAGAAGGCAGAGCTGACAACGTGATGGAGGGTAGGGTTGCTGTTTACGCAATGGAGGGTCTAATGAAGAAAAGTGGAGTTGCTGTCTGCAACTCAAAGGGGGGTCCAGAGAAGATAAGGAGGCAAAGTTGCTATTGCAACACAATGCAACCCCTGGAAAGGTTGAAAGTTCACAGCAAGAAAGATCTAGCCTTCATCTAGTGACCACCAGAACCCCCACCCATATTTGCAGTACGCATGCTCAAGAGGGTGGCACATTGTGTTAATGGTTTCTCAGTGTTCTGGCCCATTTTATTGGCATGCAATAAATATGTGTACATTATGCCTTTAAATATGTAACCATTACTTTTCTTGGAATGCGAGTTAGGAGGAGATATCCCCCTTGCACCCAGCGCTGTAGCAAACATACCTGCTTTATAACCTTATGTGGGTTATAGAGTTTGATTCTGCAAGTGAATTTGGCAGGCCAGCCAGGAGGCACTCTGTTCATCTGCACGACCAGCTGAGAGCTGGGACCCCTTTGGCGCACCCCAAGATTCTTGGAAGGACTCCCTCCCTCACCCAATGAATGCGGGGGCAGACAAGAACTATCAGTGGATCAGGTACGTTACACTGGAGGGGAACCTGTAAGCTGTGAGGAGACATCCTACGCGAGGTGTAGAAGGGCAGTTGCTCCCCCCAGTGTAAGAGTCTGGACAGGTAAGCGTGAAGGGACAAACTTGTGTTGGCTTGCACCCTGAGTAATGGGATCCTGGGTGCTCCTGGTGAGTTGAGAGAGGGAAAGGTTTAAATACGAGCTGAGAACAGACAATGAATGGCAGATGTGCAGAATGGAGCAAGGTAACCCAAACTCGCTGATTGGCTGTTGGAGCTGACTTGGCAAGAACTGCATGTCACAACCTGATAGGGAACCAGCTGAGGCCAGCTCATCCTTTTCAACAGGGACAAGGGTAGAAGTGCATAGCAAGGAAGACACGTGGCCTTGATCCTCACGACGCTCATAGAGGACCACCAGGAGATACTACGTGTGCCCAGGAGGTGTGACTCGGGTGGAGCATGCTGTAATGATTTCTCAGAACTACCTTTCCTTTTCTCATAAATCCTATGCATATGTACAAGTTTGATCTGTATACGTAGCTACCTTTTGTTCTCAGGTGAGCAAGTTGGGCAGGGTTACCTCCCTTGCACCCGGCGTGTGTGTGCAACGCTGAATAAAACATGCCTGCTTTATAAGTACTCAGTGGTTGTCAAGTTTGCTCCGCAAGTCACTGTCTGCAATAGCAGCAGTGATATTTGGGGTAATTAATGCTGTTACACGCTGCAAGTGCCTGGTACCGCATATATTGTGATCTGCATCACACTTCCTGTAACTCCTGATTTTGTGTACGAGTGACACGCTGCACAGCTGCAGAGTGAATGCAGAGTCCTGATCCGTGCTTCCATGTTCTGCATAAGGAGAGCAGCCAGAGATGGGCAAAGTGAAAGCTCTCCTATCTGTCACTTCAGTGTTTAAAGCACCAGGCGAGCGGAACCGTGTGGAAGGAGTAAATGTCTGAACTGGCTTTATTGGCCGTGTAAACTGTACTGGTTATTGCCACTGTCTTTGTGATCATTAATTGTTCGTGTTGTAAAAGTGCTTTCTGTGGAATTCCGTTTCTTGTTTAATCTCTCATCCTGTATTTAAGGTCGGCTGAAATATAAAAGGTTGTTATGACAAATCAAGGAAACCATAACTTTGTTTGCAAACTTTAGGGAGAAACACAGAAACTGTAGGAATGCGAGGTCCTTGAAGACAAGCTGTAGGAATGGAATGTTGTTTCTGCATTAGAACTAACAAGATATTAGAAAAATATTTATCCGGAGGGATTGGCCCTAAATCTGAGAATCAGAGCGCAGTCACCTGTGAGCTGGGGAGTTCACAGCAGGAGGAATGGGGAATAGGAGCTCCCAAGAACAGGGGAAAAGGGTCCCCGAAATCGTGCCTATAGATAGCCCCTTGGGAAAGAAGCTTCAGCATTGGAAAAATAACCCCAAAACTAGGGACAAGGGCAGCAAAAAGTGCTTAAATATTGTGTACAGACATGGCCACCAGCGGGAAAATCATTATTTTGACCAAAATGTGGGTCTGATGAAGGTTGGGTTTGTCAGGCTTTGAATTTATATGTAGACATTAAGACTTCTTTCTCTGAAATAGAATCAGCTTACGTCACAAGAAGTAAAACAGCTCCTCACGAGAGGGAGTCGAAGTTCAAAGAAAAAGGAGAGAAGCAGGAAGATCGCAAATGGGATCCTGTAGGTAAGCTGCTCCCCCCTTCAACTTCTAAAGCAGTGCAAGTGCTTCTAAAGCAGTGCAAGTGGCAGAGGTCTTTGCAGACGTGGGGAATGGCCACGCTGCTGATCCCCTGCAGGGTCCTGGAGAGAGCGCACATTCCCAATTACTGAGGGAACCAGAGCAATGCAAACGAGATGTTAATGTCCTTCCCCCTTTTTACTAGCAGAAAGGTTAGGAGTTTCAAGAAGGAATCAAATTCCTTTATTGAGGATCCTATCAGAGAAGCAGAGCAATTAGATCAATTTCTAGGGCCTGATTTCTACTCGTGGATGGAAATGACGTTTATCGTGGGTATGTTATTTACTGGAGAAGAAAGAGGCGTGATTAGGCATGATTACTTTGCAAGGGTAAAGGAACACAGAGGGAAGGTTGGGGCCTGGAGGGAGGTGGGGAGAAGAAGGATCCCAAAGATAAACTGTCACTGTCTTTGTGACTGTTAGATGTTTATGGTGTGAAAGCATTACCTGAAAAGCCGTTATGGGGCAAGGGGTGTCTAAAGATACCAAAAAGACCCCCTGGGTTGCAATCTGACTCATAGGAGAGATGTTGGTGGTGAGCCAGGAGGAATATTAAATAAGAAACCGGGAACATATATGAAGTAATGGGGCCCGTTTTATAACTGAGTAACCTAACCATGAGAAAAGTGCTGGGTGTTTGTGGAAGCAGAAGAATTGTACGGTTTGATTTGTGGGTTTTGAAGGGAGCGGGACAAACCGCTTTGATGATGTATGAAAGTGTAATTATTAAGGTATACGGGAGTGTAACTGTTAAGGGATATTGTTAAGGTATATGGAAGTGTAACTGCTAAGAGTATACGAAAGTGTGCATGGTTACAGGTATGTGGAAGTGTAATTGAGGGTACAAACAGTCAAATTGTGGAGGGGGAAAAAAAGTAAAAAAAAAAATAGGGAAAAACAGTGAATTAGAGATGTTAAAGTTTGTGACCAGCACGAAAACAACCCCCCTGCACTGCCTTCCCTCCGTGCCTTGTAAACTGAACTCTCAGAGTGAGAGAGAAAGCTGGGGGCTGCTGTAAACAAAGTGTGACTTGCACATGGGGAAAGACAGGATACTGGAAGTGAGAATAGCCTTCATCTGCAGAGAACAAGGAAACCCTATATCCCAGTGTTAGCAGTGGAACCCTCCAGGGAGGAGGAGGTGAAACTGAAATAACATTAGTAGTTTTTGTAAAGGAAGGAGACGGCGCTGGAGCTGGGCTCGTCCCTTCTGTGCTGTCCCACAGCACCGCATCTGCACAGCTCAGCTGGGCGCTGCTGCGGTTGGCGTGGTTCCGCTCTTTGCTCTCGGGGGTGTTGCTCTGAGGCACCGGCTCCGTCAGCCTCATCTCAAACTTGTTGTACCTCAGCAGCATCTCCTGGCAGTGAGCGATGAGGTCGCAGAGGCTGTCAAACACCAGGATGTCAGTCAGGAAGAACGTGGGGCTGCCAGCATCCTGCCACCAGTGGATGTGTCAGTGCTGCACCTTCTCGTTACACCAGGAGGACAGAGTGTAGGCCCCAACGAGTGCCTGGCTCTCCCTGACAAGGCAAGAGCCATCAGGGCCCCATCTCAGTCCAGTACTCCATCAGCAGCCGCTCAGCCATGTGCCGCCCCCTGTACCCTGCTCCCAGCCTGCACAGAACCATTTCTCCATGGAATGCAGCTCGGTGCTGTTGCTCACCTCCTTCTGCACTGTATGCTGCTCCTGTTTCTGGCCGGGACAACATAAACTGGGTTCCATTCATAATTAATAGGGTCTTCCATCATTTGGCAATCTGCCTTCTGCTCCTTTGTCATAACAGTCCCATGGTTCTTTGCCACCCACTTCCATCAGCAGTCTTAGGTTTGGCGGGGCTTGTTGCCACCGCTCAGCCTGACCTTCATAGCATCTGCTCACACCCAGGCCAGGTGTACAGGCTAGACATCTCCTGATTATGTCCAGAGGTTTCTGTCTGGCATGAATAGTTACAATTCTTTGGTTTTCTCCCTCCATGTCTGCCAAACTTGTTTACACCTCCCAGGGTCTTTTGCTAATCAGAGTGAGAATGTCTTTATTTGCTCCCAATCTATATAGATTAAAGGAAGCAGAAGTAAGGGACTTGGATAAATTAATTAAGGGGGCTTGTAGAGTATGTAGAAACAGAGATTGCAATGAAAGAAAGGAATTAAGAACAGCAGCAGTGGCAGTAGAGCAGGATCTGGAAGGGCCCAGGGAGGGTTCTGCTCCCAGTGGACCAAAAGCAGTGTGCAAACAGCAAGGAAATGGGACATGGGTGGAAAAGGTGCACCAGGCTGAGGGGGAAGGGAACTGTTTCTGATTGCAAACGTTGAATGACGGAACATGGGAGGTTTTACCGTGCCAGAACCACTGCTGAACTTAAACTGGTTAAATTGCAGTAAGGGAAACAGGGTAAAGAGGTTTGTTTTCTGGTGCATACAGGTGTCTCTTACTGCATGCTGTAGCAAGAATTATTACCCACAGATGATTTTTGTAACAGTAACAGGAGGTAATGGCCAACAAGAAAAAGCTTAACAATTAAGAAACAAAAAAGAAGAAGAAGAAGAAAAAAATTGGAACTAAGGGTAAAGCAAGACCAATGGATTGGAACAGTCTGGCTTCAACACACACTGGAAAGCCAGTGTTGTACCCCCAGAAGTTACAGAAATCCTGAATCAGGTATACCCAGGAGTGAGGGCACCAGGGATGCCTGGAAGAGCCAAAAATGCAGCCCCCTTAGGAGTTAAGTTAAAATCAGGAGCCAGTCCAGTCAAGGTCGAGCAGTGCCCTTGGAGGGTATGAGGTTGGAGAAGGGGATAGAAGTAATAGATAACCTTTTGGAGTTCAGATTATTAATTGGATGTGAATCCACATACATCACCCCAGTCTTGCTGGTGAAAATGGGATGGCGAGAGCTATCATTTGGCACAAGATTTGAGGGCAATTAATAGAATTGTTGAGGATGCACACCTAGAGGTGGCAAAACTATACACTTTATGAACCAAGTTAAGGAATGAGTAGGTGGGGTCTGCCATTCTGGATTTGAAGGACGCCTTTTTCTGCCTGGCTTTGCTAAAGAAAGTCTAAAGTCATTTGAGTAGGAAAACCCCAGTACGGGGAGAAAAGACTCAGTTATCCTGGACAGTGTTACCCAGAATTGTAAGAGCAGCCCAATGATTTTTGGAACCAGTCAGCTTGTGAGCCTGGGACTCGGGTTCCTCCATCCCAAGGTGGAACTTTACTGCAGGATGTGGATGCCACAGTGACAAAAGAGGACTGTGTGCAATGGAGTGTGAGTTTGCTGAATTTCTTGGTTTAGATGGCTATCAAGTTTCTCAACAGAAAGTTCAACTGATCAAATAGAAGGAAGGAAGCAATTTGCCAGACGGCCAGAACACCAACGCAGAGCTACCTCTGAGCCAGCAGTGTGCGACTGCTTGGAGAGTGCCTGTGGGCCAGACCTAAAGAAGGAATCATTATACAGTGCTGAGGATTCCTGGATTCATCAATGGAAGCAGTTTTGTGAGACAAGGAAACCGTAAGGCAGGTTATGCAGTAACTGCTACTGACAAGGTAATCGAAACACAACCATTCCCTGCAGGGACTTCCACTGAGAAGGCAGAAATAGCCCTAAATGTATGGACAGATGGTAAATATGCTTTTGGGGTGGTATAAGCTCATGGTGCCATCTGGAAGGAGCAAGGGTTGTGCACACACCAGGAACACAAATGCTGGATGGCTATGGTGAATTGTAAAGGACATCAGAAAGGCAACACTGTACAGGAGACTGGAAATATGATGGTGGATCAGGTGGCAAAACAGGCAGCTGAAGGAAAAGAAACTGGTGAACTGGTTTTAATTCCAGACAGTAAACTGAAAATATCTGAACCTGAGTCAGAACCTGTAAAGTATTCTAGAGGGGACAGGAATCTAATTAATGATTTAAAGGGGAAGAGAGCAAGCTGACAGATGGGTGCGTACCCAGATGGACACATCGCTGTGCCCTCTAGTATTTTATGGAGATTGGTTCTAAGGGAACATAATGAAACATAGTGGTGGGGCAGACATTCGAAAGTAATTGTACAATCCTAGTAACCAGGAAGTGGGGCCTATTAGGAAAGGGAACCTTACAGGGCAACAATGGCAAATTTATATATATTTTATGAAATATATGTATTTAATAAAAAGCAGGCTTTTGCTATATGCTAGTTCTAACCAATACCCTTTCCGGGTGGCCAGAAGCATTCCTTTGCAGGACCCATAAAGCCAAAGAAATACCCAAGGTATTGCTGCAGGAGACTGATTGCAAGATTTGGGATTGCTGCAACAATATCCTCCAACTGGAGAACTCACTTTATTGTAAAGATTGCCCAACAGGTCAGCAAGCTATTGGGAATAGACTGGCAAGTGCACAAACCACACAGACCACAGGCAAGCAGTCAGGTGAAAGAGATGAACCACCTGAAGGATGCCTTCTTGGGAGCACAAGAGCTCTCCTTCCCTCTGAATAAGAAAGCGGGCAGAGGAGGTAGGAAGCTGGTGTGGCTCGGCAAGGACCTGCTGGGCAGCTGAGGGCGAAGAAAGGTGCACACAAGCTCTGCAAACAAGGCTGTGTCAGCTGGGAAGAATACAGGGATGCTGTCCAGACTTGCAGACGTGGGATCAGGAAAGCCATGGCACTGGCAGAACTGAACTTGGCGAGGGATGTGAAAAACAATAGGAAGACTTTCTACGGGTACATGGGCCAGAAGAGACAGGCCAAAACAAGTGTACCTCCTTTGGTAAATGTAAAAGGAGAACTGGCTTCAACGGATGAAGAGAAGGCTGAGGTACTGAATGAGTTCTTTGCCTTGGTCTTCACTGGTGGCCAGGATTCCAGTACTTCTCACATCCCTGAGCACTTTGATTATAGTAACAGGAGCCTGACAGCCTTCAGTTGCTGTGTTATCCCTGTGTGAGGGGACAGTGATTGATTGAGACAGCACTACTGAAGCAAACACCTGTGGGGAAACAACCACATTCAGTTGAAATGATGGTGTTAGAGGAGATTGGGAATGAAGACAGTGAAGAAGATGAGATGTCTATAAAATTGTGCCATAGAAAAGAATTGCAGAGACCAACAACGTATAAAGAAGAAAAGGGGGAATTGTAGGAATTGTGGAATGCTGTTTCTGCGTGAGATATTGAAAAGCAGGGATAAAAGCATGTGTAAGGCCGTTTCGTTTGGATAAGAGACCCTCAGCAAAAGAAAAACATACTTAACAACCATCAGAGAAGCCAGGGCCTCCGCATGACTCTGGACTGTCTCACTCCGTGGGTTAGGTTGGGATGCAACAGGCATCGGGACACTGCCCTCTATCCTCCTTCCAAAATTATCTTCATCCAAGGACAAGCAGATGTCCAGAAATAATGAACGAGTGTTGAGTGAGCAAATGTTAGAAGTTAAATAATTAGCAAAATATGCTTAGCTAGTAACAATTGATGTTTAGCCAGTCTCCGTATGTTTAGTTGAGCATCGGGAAGATTGTGAACCTGAAGTACTTAGCCAATGGGGACCAGGGAAGGGAGAGATAAGCATCGGGAAATACAGCATAAAAGATGTGATGCTGATTTTTGCGTGCACTCCTGTATGCAGGACACCCACCATTGCAATCGGGAATAACATCTGCCTTATCAGAGATACTGTCCTCATACAGTATTTGGATATAGCCAACACAGTGGACGCTGGGATCTCTGCCCAGGCTGGGGAAGTGACCGCTGCCTTCCCCTTTGCAGATTCAATTGGTAGCAAAGCATGTACCCCAGAGAGACGCAGCCGTGCCAACAGGACGCTGGCACAACCGGTCACACAGGCTGTGCCTGCCAACGGCTGCCCTGGGGAGGACACTGAAACAGACACAGGTAGGTGAGACTC
>NW_024884729.1:0-10111 GCF_019232065.1 Centrocercus urophasianus | reverse complement strand
GAAGGGCTTTGGGAGAAAAAGCCCAGACAGGTGGTGGACCCCCTATCCTGTCACAGTTGGACAGACCTCACTGATGAGGAAGGTTGGAAGAGAGTCCCAACTCGGTGTCACAAGAGACGCCCACGCCTGCCCAGCCTGCTTCCACTACTCTGAGTACAGGTTCCAGTTGCTAGAAGTTCAAGGGAGGTGACTGGAGAAGTGATAGAGGATCTGCCTAGGAGAGAGCCTAGGGCGAGGCGGTCACCCCCACACCTTGAGACTGCCTCTGACAGGAAAGAAAGAAGGGTGGTCGTGGTGGGTGACTCCCTTCTCAGAGGAACGGAGGGCCCTATATGCACACCTGACCCGGGCTGTCGGGAAGTGTGCTGCCTTCCTAAGGCTTGGGTCAGGGACACAACCAAGCAACTCCCAAAGCTGGTTAGATTATCTGACTACTTTCCACTACTCGTAGTTCAGGTGGGCAGTGATGAATTTGCTCAGACAAGCCTACGCACGATGAAAAAAAATTTCAGGGGTTTAGGGCATTCAGTTCAAGGAGCAGGAGCTCAAGTGATCTTTTGCTCGATACCTTCAGGGGCAGTGAGGGACTGTGAGTGGGATCGGAAAGCACAAGCGATGAATAATTGGCTCAGAGGCTGGTGTTGTGCCAGAAACTTTGGGTTCTTTGATCATGGAGCAGTTTACTCGGCCCCTGGCCTGTTGTCTGTCTGTGGAACCCATCTATCTCAAAGGGGACAACAAATACTAGCACACGAACTAGCGGGACTTATTGAAAGAGCTTTAAAATAGCTATGAAGGGGGAAGGGGACAAAACAGGCCTCTCAAGAGATGAGCCTAGGGGAACGATGCTTGAGCTGGGGGTGAGGCAGATGACTCGTCTGAAATGTGTCTATAACCATGCACGCAGCAAGAGCAACAAGCAGAAAGAGTTGGAAGCGATTGTGAGTCAGGCTAATTATGACCTTGTTGCTATTTCTGAAACATGGTGGGAGCACTCCCATGACTGGAGTGCTGTGATAGATGGCTACAGTGAAGAAAGCTCCAGAATAACTCAGCTACTTTACTCATTCGTTTCCCTTTCCTCTACAGATGATTCTCAGAAAACCTCCAAGAGCCACGTTACTGCTCTCCTGACCCTTCTCTCCTGCTCCTGGGTGGATGTGTGAGTATCCCCCACATGACTTCAACAGTCACATATAATCACATCAGTTGGCTGTGAAAACCACGCAGCTCATTGGCTGTGTGCTACAACCCCTAAATTGCTGGGAATCCAGTGACCCATTAGGACAAGAGAGGCTGATCTTGAGATACTCCTTTAAAGAATTAATTGGTATGACTGTCCAGGCTGAATGGCTTATAGTAGACTCCCACAGTGACGACCTCTTTAGTTTTCCTTGTCCCTTAATCCATACCCAGAGGCTTTCAACCATGTCATTACTAACTCTAAGCTCCATTCCATCCAGCCCACAAGTACACACAGCAACCCCATCCCATCTCACCTGCTTGCATCTCCAGCCTGCAGAGCCCAGAGCCATCCATCACACACAGCACACCCGTCACAGGACTGTTCCCACCACCTCTCACTCATGCTGATGATGCTGCAGCACACAGGGCCTCCAACTTTGGATGCCAATGCAAATAACCAATAACACCTAACAGCCTTGCACATGGGCACCTGGGGGGCTGGTTGTTCCCTTGGGAGCTCTGTCTGTGCCTGTGTCAACTCCATGAGTGCAGAGGTGACCTATGACACGGAGGGCACAGCTTTCTGTGGGGTGGATGCAACTACTAGAATTCACCATGACAAAACCTCCAAAGTGAACATCCACACCGAGAATGGAAGGCCCCCTCCTTCTCCATCACCACAAGGAAAACAAACCATTGTGGAATCAGAAATGCTCCTGTTCCTGCAGTTGGGGCACTGCAGTCACAACTCTGCAGGGACTCATGTCCGCAGCAGAAGGACTTTTCCCAGAGCAGAGGGAAAGTTGGGAAGTTCAGAAGGAGATGACTTTTCTAATTTTTAATGCAACTAAACATGACATGTGACAAACCATGGGGGGAAAACCGCCATTGCAATGTTTTTTTCAGGGGAAAAAAAAAATGGAAAAAAAGCTTTACTGGTTCACCAAAATCGAACTCCGCTTCCTGCCAACGGCATTCCAAGCACAGCAGCTTTAGCTGAGCACAACAAATGTGAAGGCTCTGCTGCAGGAGACCTTGGATACACCTTCCCAAGGTCAAAATAAAAACCTTCAAGCTCAAAAGGGATCACTTGTAAGACCAGCAAACAGTGGAGAGCACTCTGATATCTCTGTGCAGTGCAGACGAGCTGCTTGTGCAACCTAGGGGTTTGCACTGCCCTCTGCACCCACCTGCATCCATAAACTTGGGGTGGTGCCTTTGGAAAAAATGTTCAGTTTTTTGTAGTTTTATTGGAGACAAACAAGGCTTGATTTCACACAGCAGCTCTGAGCTCTTGATACAAGCATTTGAGAAGAGCAATAGAACCACTGTGCAGCACATTGGGTTAGGAAGAATGACTGAGTTGTGTGAAAGAAATGCCTTCCCAAAAGCAATCACTGGGCTGGAGGAGGCACCAAAACCAAATCCTGCTTACACCTTTCCCTCTCCTCATTCCACGTGCTGACATTTATTTTAAGAACAACAAACAAGACAGAAGAAAGCTCCAGAACAACTCAGCTACTTTATTCATCCCCTTCCCTTTCCTCTACAGATGATTCTCAGAAAACCTCCAAGAGCCACGTTACTGCTCTCCTGACCCTTCCCTCAGGTTCATCAGAGCACTCACAAATTACTGAGAGCAACACATGCACACAGACACACAGAACATCCCTACACAGATGCCTCTCCTTAGGAAACGGCATCAAAAAGCTGCTGGCAGGAAGAGCAGAAGAGGAAAGCAGGATTTGGGTAGCAAGGAGAGGCCATCTGAAGCTCCTGGGTTAAATCCCTTCTGCAGAGGGTGGCAGTGATGCCATCTCCTTTGCAAACTCCTCCTGTGTGGGGAGAAGCATCTGGGTCTCCCTCATCCTTGGGCTCACCAAAATTCTTAAGGTCTCTCTGTAGGGGGTTTCCCCATGGGAAAGTAGGTGCCAGCCCAGACAAATTTCCTGCACCAGAGACACTTGCAGGGCCAATTTATCACATGGACTGGACAATGTTTAATGAGGATTGTGCTCTGGATGAAGCTCTTCCTGCAGTGCAGGCATTTCCATGGTCTCTGCACTGAGTGGATCCACAGGTAAAAGGTCTTCCCACACATGGGACATTTGTAGCACTTCTTCCACGAGTGCCATCTCCTGTGAGTGAGGAGCTCTGCGCTCTGCACAAAGCCCTTCTCACACTCGAGGCATTTCTAAGGCTTCCTGCCACGTGAACTCACTGGTGCAGGCACGAATTGGACTCCACCCAAGTGCAGACACTCTGGTACCTCAGCAGGTTCAAGCTGTGGCCAAAACTCTTCTTGCAGGCTTCAGATCTGTAGGGTTCCTCACGTGGATCCACTGGTGTGTGATGAGCTGCCAGCTCTGGACAGACCTCTTCCTGCAGTCAAGGCACTCACTGGACTCTCCTCTTGGGTTGGTTCTCTGGCGTCTACTGAGGGTTGAGCTCCAGATGAAGCTCTTCCCACACTGCCTGCAGACAGGATTTCTTCCTTCCTGGTGACATATCAGCCCAGCTGAGGTTTCCTTTGTGCTGCCCTACAGCACAGGAGTTTCTACAGGGGAGGTAAGAGGTGATTCCCTTGGCACACAGCCCTGCCAGAAACGGGCCACCTGGCAGAGGGTTTCCAGTGGCTGTGACACATCCCACTCTGGATTCTCCTTTGCACAGCCACTCAACACAGCAACTGCAGCTGAAGGAGAGCAATATGCATAATTCTCATGCAACGAAGGGGAAAGAGGATTGAGTTTGGCCACAGAGCTCTTCCTCTACTCAAGAGATTTCTAAGGTTCATCACCACACAAAGCCACAGGCGGTCATCATGCTGTGGCTCTGGCTGAAGTTCTTCCAGTGCTCTGCAGGCTCTGTATCTTGTGTCGCTGTGCTGGTAGGTAATGAGGCTGGAACTGCTTTTGAAGTTCCCCGTATCTTGTGATTCTTCTACAGCCTGAATGCACCATGGATGTGCTTGTGGGTGTTGAGATTAGACCTTCTTTTGAAGCTCTTCTCACACACAGAGCACTTATAAGATCTCTCCCCTGTGTGGATGCTCTAGAGGCGTTTCAATTCAGAACTGCTTTTGAAGCACTTCCCACACTCGGGACACTTATAGGGTCTGTCTGTGTGAATACACTGGTGGTAGGTTAGGTGGGAACTGCTTTAGAAGTTGCTCCCACACTCAGAGCACTTGTAGGGGTTTTCACCTGGGTGGATGCGCTGATGCAACTTCAATTCAGAACTGCTTCTGAAGTTCTTCTAACACTCAGGACATTTGTAAGGTCTCTCCCGTGTGGATGTACTTGTGCCTTTTTAAAACAGAACTGCGTGTGAAGCTCTTCCCACACTCCAAGCACTTGTGGGGTTTTTCACCTGTGTGGATGCGCTGGTGACTCTTTAAAACACAACTGCTTGTGAAGCTCTTCCCACACTCAGAGCACTTGAAGGGCCTCTCCCCTGTGTGGATGCGCTGGTGCAGCTTCAATTCAGAGCTGCATCTGTAGCTCTTCCCACACTCAGGACACTGAAATGGTTGCTGTCCTGTGTGTATGCGCTTGTGCAGCTTCAATTCAGAACTGCTCTTGAAGCTCTTCCCACAGTCGGAGCACTTGTAGGGTTTTTCACCTGTGTGGATGCGATGGTGCCTCTTTAAATTAGAACTGCTTGTGAAGCTCTTCCCACACTCAGAGCACTTGTAGGGTCTCTCCCCTGTGTGGATATGTTGGTGCAGCTTCAATTCAGAGCTGCATCTATAGCTCTTCCCACACTCAGGACACTGAAATGGTTGCTGTCCTGTGTGGATGCGCCTGTGCAGCTTCAATTCAGAACTCCTTGTGAAGCTCTTCCCACACTCAGAGCACTTGCAGGGTCTCTCTCCTGTATGGACACGCTGGTGGACAATGAGGTGGGATCTCCATTTGAAGCTCTTCCCACAATCAGAGCACTTGTATGGCCTCATTGCTGAGCGCATGCACTGGTGGTTAACGATGCCGGAATCTTTTTCAAAGCTATTTCCACACTCAGTGCATGGATTCTGCTTTTTCTGCTGGCTCACATCCTTGCTCCTGGCTTCTTCAGGCTCCTTTTGACCTACGGTGAAGTCCAGCGGGCTCCTCCCCGTCTTTAACATACGCTTTCCCAGTGGCTCCATGATCTGCTCACCCTGACCTTGCTCCAGGCCTCCTTGGACATCCCTTCTGATTTCTTCCACACAGACACCACCCCACCGCCTTTCGGCCACACCACTTTCCTGCAGGTCCTCCAGCATATCTGCAATCCCAGTTCCTGCTGGATGACAGGAAATCCACAAAGAGCACACAGTGCCCAAAATACAACACAGACAGAGATGGCTCTTCCAGACCCAACCTCCTCCTTCCCTCCACCACCTCACCTGGGCTGAGGTCTCCTGGCACGGCCTCAGGGCTACGCACATCTGGGATCCAGGGCTCTTCCCCTCCTTCAAGCAGGGAGATCAGCATGGGTTTGGAGGCTGGAAGTGGAGCTTCAATGAGAGAAACAGGGGAGATGAGAACAATTCATAGAATCAGAGTCATGGAATCATAGAATCATGGAATTGCAAGGTTGGAAACAAACTGCAAGATCATCTAGTCCAACCACCCTCCCATTCCTATTAGTACCACAAGCTACTAAACCATATCTCGTAGCTCCTCATCCAGGCAGCTCTTGAACACTGCCAAGGACAGCAACTCCACTACCTCCCTGGGCAGGCCATTCCAGTGCCTGACCACCCTTTGAGAGAAAAAGTTTCTCCTAATGTCCAACCTAAACCTCCTCTGGTACAACTTCTGCCCATTTCCTCAGGTCCTACTATTTGCCTGGGAGAAGAGGCCAGACCCTTTTTCATCACAACCTCCCTTCATGAAGTTGTAAAGTGCAATGAGGTCTCCTCTGCATCTCCTCTTCTCCAGACTGAACAATCCCAGCTCCCTCAGCCACTCCTAATAGGATTTGTGCTCCAGACCCCTCACCAGTTTTGTTGCCCTTCTCTGGACACGCTCCAGGGCCTCAATGTCTTTCTTATAGTGAGGGGCCCAAAACTGAACACAATACTTGAGGTTTGGCCTCACCAGTGCTGAGTAGAGGGGGACGATTACCTCCCTGCTCCTGCTGGCCACACTATTTCTAATGCAGACCAGGATGCCGTTGGCCCTCTTGGCCACCTGGGCACACTGTTGGCTCATGTTCAGCTGAGCATCAGCCAACACCCTCAGGTCCCTTTCCTCTTCACACTCATCCAGCCACTCATCCCCAAGCCTATAGTGCTGCATGGGGTTATTGTGGCCAAAGTGCAGGACCCAGCACTTGGCCTTGTTAAACCTCATCCCATTGACCTCGACCCAGCGATCCAGCTTATCTAGATCCCTCTGCAGGGCCTCCCTACCATCAGGCAGATCGATACCACCTCCCACTTTGGTGTCATCTGCAAACTTACTCAGGGTACACTCAATCCATTCATCTAAGTCGTCAATGAAGATATTAAACAAGATGGGCCCCAGCACCAACCCCTTGGGGAAACCACTTGAAACAGGTCGCCAGCTGGACTTAACTCCATTGACCACCACCCGTTGAGTACGGCCCTCCAGCCAGTTCCATATCCAACGGAGGGTAAAACAGTCCAAGCCACAGGCAGCCAGTTTCCACAGAAGGATACTGTGAGAGACCGTACCAAAGGCCTTGCTGAAGTCTAGGTATACTACATCAACAGCCTTTCCCTCATCTATCAGTCTGGTCACCCAGTTGTAGAAGGAGATGAGGTTGGTCAAACACCACCTGCCTTTTGTGAACCCATGCAGGCTGGGCCTAATCCTGTGGACGTCACGCACGAGCTGTGTGATCTCTGCCAGGAGGATTTGTTCCATGACCTTCCCTGGCACTGACGTCAGGCTAACAGGCCTGTATTTTCCCAGATCCTCCTTATGGCCCTTCTTGTAGATGGGAGTCACATCAGCAAACCTCCAACCCTCTGGAACCTCTCCAGTCAACCAGGAGTGCTGGTAGATAGCTGAGAGCAGCTTAGCAATCACCCCTGCATTCCATTATTCCATCATTCTGGCACAGTGCCTGTTCGATAGCTCCACCCTGTGTTCCCCTCCCAAGGAGAAATCACACTTTGGGCCTGAATGACACTGGGTCCACAGCTTCCTGTGGAGCAAAGAATGCTTTTATAACTCTGAAAACTAGGAAGGGATTTTTCTGTAACATTAACTTGAGAACAGTTTGTTTATTTTCTGAAAATATATCAATGACCAAGGCATCAAAATGTTTACGGCAATTGAATGCAAAATCCTACATTCTAAAGGAGTAAGAAGGGTGTCATCTGTTAGCTGGAGCTGGTGGCATGATGTAAAGCACCAATAGAAGGGCTGTTTTTCACCTTCCTGCTGATGCCTGCTTGCCAAAACTGACACTGGGGCGTTTATGAGTCTGTTGTGCATACCAATCCCTTCTGAAACTCATGCTTCCCAGTATTTCCTTTGTTGCTGTTGCTGTTATCAATATGTAACTGCATGGCAATTATTCTATGCCCAGCCTGCAGAGGCTCATTCTGCACAGCCAAAGATGCCCTAACGAGGAGGAAAGGCAGCAAAGCCCTCACCCAGCGAGGCCACACACTGGTACGTCTCCAGCATCACGTCCCGGTACAGCGCTCGCTGCGCAGGGTCCAGCAGCGCCCACTCCTCCCTGCTGAAAGACACGGCCACCTCCGCAAAGCTCACGGGCTCCTGCAAGCAAAGAGGCTCCTTGCTGGGAACAGCCAAGGCCCAGGGAAGCAGCTCAAACAGGACACAAACTCCCGTCCCAGCCGCTTCTCTGGCCCCAGCACACACACGCTGGCTGAGGCCACCTCCCTCTCCACCTGCATTCACATCCCTCGCCCCTCGGCCTCTCCTGCCTGCTTCCCCCAGCCCCTACCTGAGATGGATGTGCTGTGGCCATCTGCTGCTCTCCTGCAGCTGAAATGATCACGGCTGGAAGGCAGAGTTGAACTGGAGCCTGCAGGGACAAGAGAAATGGCAGGGGAGCTGTGAGGGAACGCAGCAGTCCCTGTCCCAGCCCAGCCCTCCACAGCCCATCTGCAGGGCACTGCCTGGGGATGGCACAGCAGGCCTTGCACAGGAACACAAGCAGCAACAGCACTGGTAACACTCTGGCTGAAGCTGATTACAAATCCCAAAGCTGACTCCAACTGGGTGGCAGAAAGAACTGATACCCGGTTCAACAGCTGAGGGCACATGGACTGTATCATAGAATCACAGAATTGTAGGGGTTGGAAGGGACCTCCAGAGATCATCGAGTCCAACCCCCCTGCCAAAGCAGGTTCCCTACACCAAGTCACACAGTTAGGCAAAAGAGATAGAGACAGACTGTATGCTTAAAGACAATGCCTAGCAAGGAGGCAGTCATCTTACCCCTAAACAGGGAGCAGCCCAAGTGCCCCTTGAGCTCTACTGCACAGCAAGGGCTGCACGACGGGATCTCCCCACAATCAGGGATGGCTCTCAAGGTCACACCTCTACAGAGATCCCTATCAGCCTGATGTCAAGCCACCTTGCTGACACAGATCTTCTGTAAGAGACCCAGGGTTAGTTTGGAAATTTGTCAGCTTCTCTAAGGTGATGTGTTACAGTGAAGATCTCAGGGTAATCAGAAAATGATAGAATGGCCTGGGTTGAAAAGGTCCTCAGTGACCATCTAGTTTCTACCCTCCTGCTATGCGCAGGGTCCCCATCCACCACACCAGGCTGCCCTGAGACACATCCAGCCTGGCCTCGAATGCATCCGGGGATAGGACATCCACGACCTCACTGGGCAACATCGTGCAGTGTGTCACCACTCTCTGACTGCAAAACATCTTCTGAATATCTAACCTAAATCTCCCTTGTCTCAATTTAAAACCATTCCCCCTTGTCCCATCACTATACACGCTCGTAAAAAACCGTTCCCCCACTAGTTTATGCTTTTCTTTCATGTACTCGAAGGCCACAATGTGGTCTCCCCGGAGCCTTCCCTTCTCCTCGTTAAACAAGCCCAGTTCCTCCATTGCACCAAGAATGCAATGGCGGCTAAATTTCCCTCCTCCCCCACCAGGGAGCGCCGCTTCCCATTCAGCTCCGCACGCACACCGCGCTCGCTTCAGGGCACGGTTCTCAGCACCGTGCGCCTTTTGCACGAGGCAGCCTGGGCTGCACATTACTGACGTGCTGCTCGGGCGCGTTCTCAACGTGTGCTCCTGTCAGCTCACACGCTGTCAGCTTTTCAGCGACCGTTACACAGCCCAGTGCCGGGGCTGGCACAGATGCTGGACGTGCTCAGGGCCCAAAACTGTGCGCTGAAGGGATCGGCAGCTGCCAGGACATCCTGAACAGAAGCCTTGGGAGGGGTTTGCACAATCCCAGCTGAGCCATCAGCCCAGCGCTAAGCGCACAAAACGTAACGCTGCAAGGGCAGCTAAAGGCAGATGTTGCCTGCTGGGGCCCCGAAAGGAAACTGCGGGCTGCTGGGAATGGGGAGAGGAGTGGAAATTTCCCCCCTGGAGGATTCACGTTCAGACACTCAAAAGAAGGCATCGGGGAGTTGAAAGCGTCCATCAATCCATGCGCGCACAACTGCCGAGCGAGGTCATCTCGTGTTCCCCGTGGCCCAGAGAGAGAAACGCAGTCCCAGCTGGGCTGTGTTACAGAGAGCCCACCGGGCAGCAGAGCACGCTGAGCTCCTCTGCTCACTTCCTCGCTGTCCCAGCTCCAGCCCCTTCCTGTGCCCCTCGGAGCCCAAGCCGGGCTGCAACACGCCTGGGACCGGGCTTCCGCCTGGGCTATAGCAGTGCCGGTTCCGCCCCGCCCGGTGGTGCTCCCCCCTCGCCTCCCGCTGCTGCTGGCAGGGGGCAGGAAGCGTGCGCTCCTCTGCA
>NW_024884728.1:31365-47987 GCF_019232065.1 Centrocercus urophasianus | reverse complement strand
GGGGGGGGGGGGAACAGCCAGCCCTTAGCATGTTTGTATAGCTGCTATAGCTTGAGATAAACAGGCGTGTTTTTCGCCCTGGAGGATGTCTGATGTGCAGGTGGCAGCACTTCTGTCACAGACACAGACGTTCTCAGGTTACTGTTTGAAACACGGTGCAGATATTTCTGGATGCTCTTTTGGAGGAAAGCACGTGAGTTTTAAGATGGGTTTTGTTTTGATGTTTTTCTTTTGCTGAATGCTGTTTATTTCACTGTTCCCTGCGAGGTCTGGCTTTGCTCACTGACCACGTGGTTATGGTTTCTGTTTCAGTATTTGGGTCTGAGCCTCGTGCCTTACAGGGAACTGCATAACATCCTGTGTGCAGGGCAGCAGCTGATGGCTGACATGTTGAGCTGCCTTTCCAGGAATAGAACATAAAGCAGATAGCATAAAAGAGCACCTGCCTTTCCACCATGTGTGCATCACAGCAGCACGTCTCCATTCGTGATGGGGCTTCTTTTAGCAAGGGGGGGGAAACTGGTGATCTGTGTCATAAAACCAGGGAACTCCTTTCCTGTTCAACACGCGATTCCTAGCGATGCTGTAGTGAATGCCGGGCGTTGCAGAACAGTTTCACTTCCACAAATCTGCTTCTCTTTCATGTTGAAGAATGTCATCGACCGGAAGCCGTACCCAGATGATGAGAACCTGGTGGAAGTCAAGTTTGCTCGCACGCCCATCATGTCGACGTATCTGGTGGCATTTGTGGTGGGAGAATATGACTTTGTAGAGACCAGGTCCCTCGATGGGGTCTTGGTGCGTGTTTACACTCCTGTGGGCAAAGCTGAGCAAGGAAAGTTTGCATTAGAGGTAAATGCACTCGAGGTGATTTTGTTATTGGTGGTGTGAGCTGTGCAGGCTGCGTGCGCCTCTCCTTTGGCCGCACGGATCTGGCAGAGCTTTGGGAGGGTGCTCTGCTTCAGTAGCTCAGGGGGACTGGGCTTGATGTGGACAAACTCGTGCCTGTGATGACAGAACACACGTTTCACTCGAGTCGTTTCGATTCAATGGTGCAGCTGTGATCCATGGGCGACGAGGAATTCTGAAGGAAAGGGGGCAGCCTGGGAGGAAAAGGGGATGGGAGCCTTCCAAGGTGCTTTGGGAGCTGGGAGCGAGTCGCCTGGAGGAAAGCTTGTGTGCTGCTCTCGTCAGCTGGTCTTGGCCATTGGGAAGCTTTTGGTTTCGCCAGTTGTTCCAAGTTAACAAAATATTTACCAGGTTTCTCCTCTTCTCTCTTACAGGTTGCTGCTAAAACTCTGCCTTTTTATAAGGACTACTTCAATGTTCCTTACCCTCTTCCTAAAATTGATCTCATAGCTATTGCAGATTTTGCTGCTGGTAAAGTAACTCACTTTATTGATGAACTGTATTTTATTTGAATGATAAACGTTTAGGAAGAGGTGTGTATCCATATCAATAAACCTTTGTATTTATTTTATAAAGGTGCCATGGAGAACTGGGGCCTTGTTACTTATAGGTATGCTGTTAAAATACTGTCTTTCCCCTTCTTTGTTCACTAATTCTTAGCAGTAACTGGAATTAGTTTTAGGGAGCTGGCGTCATCCCAAATAAGACTAAATCAATACCTTCAGCTCTTGCTTCAGTTTGAATCCTTGTGACTTCTGCAGCAGCGTGCGTTGCTACACAGACCTCAGGAAGGCAGGAATGAGCTCTGTAAGCACTGTCCAAGGGTGTGAGGGCTTTCAGCTGTCTGGCAGCACTGCCTGTTCTCCAAGAGAACTTTCTTGGCTGTTTTTTTTTTCCCCCCTCCAAGTTACTGGCACAGCTGGAAGGGTTCCTCCTTTTATGTTGCAGGCAAGTTGGTCAATGTAGCAGCCACATGATTATCATGTAAATGAAAAATGCTAACTTGCCTTCCTTTTCAGTTTTTGGTGTTCCTCTGATCAAGCTTTTAGACCTTTGCTTGATAATCCTACATGATCTGTGCACACTGTTAGACTGAGTCTCCATTTTGTACATTGGACTTGGAAGCTTTGGACTTCAATCCTTTTGAATTTCTTTTGCTAAACTTTGAATTTGGCCTTAAAAAAAAAACAAAAAAGAATTGCAGTGGATGTTTGAATCCAGGTTTAAAAATCCACATCTGAACTTCTTACGATTTTGATGAAATCTTTTTACCTCCCGTGGGGGGGAAAAAACCCCACCAACGAGTCGATTATTTTATTTTTGAAGCCTTTCTTCATTTTTGCTGCTTCTTTTTTCCCCCTTTTACTCTCGATTTGGCACGCTTGCTTTGATCCCCTTGGGGCCAGAAGGTTGGCACAGAGCTGTGCTGGAGCTTCGTCCCCTCGGAGCACAGCAGTCCTGAAGCTGCTGCCCCACCGCGTCCCGGTCGCAGCGGGGTGTTGGAAGGTGGTGATGCCTGAGCTGGGGGCTCCCGTGTGCTGTGTGTGCAGGACTGTGTGCGTGGGACACAGCTGGGGGGAGCTGGGCTTCCTTTGGGGCTGAGGGGGGCAGAGGAGGTTGGCTGTGCATCCACCACGCAGTGCAAAGGGAGTTTCAGTGCAGGTGAGACTTGTCGTGTCCCCCCTTCCTTCCTAGATTACGTAGGGGAGCTGTTTTACACACAAAGCATAAACTTTCTCGTTCCTGCTTGGGTTACTGCACTTGTTTTCTTGCATGCTGTGAGGAACTGTTGCTCCAAAGCATTCCAGTAACTGTGGAACTTACCAAAGCAACGTCTAAACTGAAATACCTCTTGGTTTTTTTCAGTTGTACCGACGACTCTGTAGCTCGTTTAGGTTGTTTCACCTGCTTTTGCTGTGTTTTTGGACCTAGGCACGTTTCACTCTGCTCAGTTACCTCTCTCTTTTAAATACAGGGAGACTGCATTGCTCATTGACCCCAAAAATTCCTGTTCTTCGTCTCGCCAGTGGGTGGCTCTGGTTGTGGGACACGAACTTGCTCATCAGTGGTTTGGAAACCTCGTGACCATGGTATCTAACAGCTACAAGTTCTACTTTTTGTTGCCGTGTGCTTCGTGTCCATATTATTGTGTCCTGTCCTAACAGTCTTAAAAGCTGCTTTATTATCAGATCCTTCTTTATTAGTGTGTCCTGTAAAGGTATTTCTAGATCTTTTCTAAGGCAGGAGATGAGTTGTGCTCACTGCTCTTCTTGGGCTGCTGACCCCTTCATAGGGAGGAGCTGCTGCTCGCAGGCATTCCCTGTTCTCTGCCCTGTGCTGAATGAGGACGTTACAAGTTTCTCTTTGCTGCTGACTTCTTGTTGGTAAAGTAAAGCCCTTGGAATCTTGTGTTTATTATTCCACCCTCTTCATTTTCCAGGAGTGGTGGACCCATCTTTGGCTGAACGAAGGGTTTGCCTCCTGGATTGAGTACCTGTGTGTCGATCACTGCTTTCCAGAGTATGACATCTGGACTCAGTTTGTTTCTGCTGATTACACACGAGCTCAGGAGCTCGATGCCTTAGACAACAGTCACCCAATTGAAGTAAGCCTTGTCCTCCTGCTTATCTCCCTTCTTTCTTGTCAGCTGGATGTGAGCTTTTTGTTCCCTGTTAAGAGCTGTACGCTGGTTCGTAATGCAAAGTAAAACCCAAGGTTGCATTCACACTTTGTGGATTTTCCTCTATGACACATTGCTTTCTTCAGTCAGAAAACTCCCTAAGCAACAGAACAAACAAAATCAGGACATTGTGGCAATTAACTGACCGTTAATTATCCTCTTCATCACAGGTTAGTGTTGGCCATCCATCCGAAGTAGATGAAATATTTGATGCTATTTCTTACAGCAAGGGAGCATCTGTGATCCGAATGCTGCACGACTACATTGGTGATGAGGTAAAAAGTCTGTTGTCAGGAGCTAACTGTAGGTTCTCAAATATTTCTGCACTGCAAACACCTGAAGTTTCTGTCTGTTCTATCCCCAAGACTTCTGTGTGGGTTTTGGGTTTGTATTTGGTTTTGTGTGGGTCTTGGGCTGTACTTGAACTTACCTAGGAGAAATGAGGCTGTGGGGAAGATACAGAAATAAAATCATCTCAGTGGTGAAATCTGGCTTGGGGAAAAACACAGAAGAGTTCATCTTTGTAGCAGCAGAGTTTAGGAGGGAGTTACAGGTGTGGATCCTGGGCTTCCTGGGTTGGTTCTTCAATCTGAATGCAGCACGGAGGGAGGACGGAAGGGGCCTCTGCTGTGTTGCCATGACATGCATCCAATTGTGTGTTCCCAGGACTTTCGGAAAGGAATGAATTTATATTTAACAAAGTTCCTGCAGAAGAATGCAGCCACAGGTAACTGATTATTACGTGATTAAGAGAAGTAATTTCTTGAGACACGGTTTGTGCTGGTTTCTTACGTAGCTGCTTTTGCAACTGAGTAACTGAAAAGCAGGAAATAATGGGCTTGCATCCAGTTTCCTACAAGGTTTCCCTGCACAGCCAGAATTCTGCACCCTCTGGGGGCTCTGTGCCTTGCATGAGGTGAACTGCAGGAGCTGCACCTCGTGCTGATGAGCACAGCCCTGTGCTGATGGACATGGAGCCTGGTGGTTTGCCTGCTGCACGCCACGCTTGGCAGTATTGATTGCATGGATGAGTAAACAGTTCAAAGTCTGCTCTGACATCTCTTGTCTTAGACCTTTTTTTTGGGGGGGGGGATGTCATTCATAAACATGCAATTGGACCTTCAGCCTCAAGCAGGCCGTGGCTCACTTGGCTCTTTTGACATCACAGATGAAAAGTGCAGGGAGAGGCTCTTCTCTGTGCCACTTCCAGCGTGCAGCCTGGATTGATGGCGTGCTTTGAGTTGCTGTGAGGTTTTCTCCCCCCTCTCCTCACCTGCAGGTGGTTTAAACAGTTTCCTTTTTGTCACCTGTCACCTTCACAACTTGCCAAAAGGGCAGAGGAGATCACAGTGGGCAAATGGGAGCAGTAACCACAGCTCCCACCCCCCAGAGCCCCGTGGTGTAACAGTGTGACACGGTGGGGCTCGGGGTGTCCTTAGTCAGTCTTTTCTTCCTTACAGAGGACCTCTGGGAAAGCCTGGAAAAAGCTAGTGGTAAACCTATTGCTGCTGTGATGAACACATGGACCAAACAAATGGGATTTCCACTCATTTACGTGGAAGCTGAACAGGTGAGTTGTGCAGTAATTCCCCTTACAGCAGCTGGTTTAATTTCAGAGTAGATGTTCTGCCTTTCGCTGCGTTTAAGATCAAATTTGGTGCCTTCCAGTAACTTGAAAACGTGCAGTGAATTGCTTTGCTTAGTGACAGGTCTGTTCCTGCAGGGCGGAGAAGAGGAGGAACCCGGTGGAAAGTGAAATAGAGTTTATCCAGAGGCACTGCAGGCCCTGTGCCTGGGCTTTGCTGACGTGGCCCGTTTGCTCTTTGTGTTTGAAAAGCTGCAGGGGCAGTGGAATATCTGCTGTGGGTCCCCTCAGTGCACACTGTGCTTCCAGCTCCATTCTGATTGTGCTTACGCTGCAGCATCGCAGGCTGAGCTGGGATTATAGTGGCTGGGAAGTGAAATCAGACCCCAAAAAATCAGTGGGTGATCAGGGCACGTGCATCTCAACAACAGTAATGATGATGAAGTGGAATGAATCCTGGAGCTTGCTTCTGTTTGTGGGGGAGGATGGAAGCTCTGTGAGTTCGAGGAGCGCACCGGAGTCGTGCTGAGTGGAAGCTGAGGTTAAATGATCTGAAGTTGCTTTCTTCTTTAACTCTGAACGTTGAAGTAAGTTGGAATTCTTGAAGAATCTGATTTTTTTTGTTTTTATATTTTAGCAAGAAGATGACAAAGTGTTGAAGTTAGTCCAGAAGAAGTTCTGTGCCAGTGGACCATATGCTGGTAAGATGAGGGCTGGGAGCAGAAGCAGAGCATTCATTCCTTTTGGTGCAGTGACAGCAATATTGGGAGATCAGGCAGCTGCCCTGCTTGGATTTGGGTGTTTAAGGCTTCAGAATGAATACAAAGCTGAGTGCTGTGATGCTTTTCACGTCTTCCTGCTATGGTGAAAGCTGCAGTCTTCAGCTCAGCTTTCATTCTGAGGCTCTTCTCTTCCCACGTCCGCTTTAAGGGCTTTGCTGTCATCTGAGGAGCTCTGTGAGCTGCTGGTCTTATGGCTGTGAATGAATAAAAATGTCTTGCATGGAAGTCAGCTCTATTTGGAGATGGAAAGTAAAGTGTTAGGCTTCAGAGGTGCTGTAGACACCCTTGGTGTTGGTCTCTAGAACTGCCCTTTTCCTTCAGGTTTTTGTCAGTTTAAATTTAAACATACTGACATCAGCTGCTGCCGAAACTTCAGCCTCACGCAAGGCTTCTCAGTGTGCAAACCCTTTTTCCTTAGGCCTTCCTTTGTTGTTGTTGCCTCTTTTAGGGGAGGATTTCCCCATGTGGATGGTCCCCATCAGTATCTGTACAAGTGACGACCCCACCAGTGCCAAAATGCAAGTGCTGATGGACAAGCCAGAGCTGACCTTGGTTTTAAAAGATGTAAAACCAGACCAGTGGGTGAAGGTGAGTGGCCACAAGGGAGCACTGAGCTTGGTTGTCACTGTGATGTTCTCCTTTCCTCTTCCCTCTCTTTTTCCTTGCAATCTTGTATTTCTTGTGCAGGGGCCTCTCTGCTGTGCTGCTGCTGGGTATTGGCTCCTGTCTGTAATGCTTAACATTTCCCTTCAGACTTTTGTTTCCAGGAGCAGCCTAGACAATGTAAACTGGAACCTTCTCGGAGTGTGAGCCCAGAAAAACAGAGTCCCATTAAGCAGAAGCAGCTTTTGATTTCAAATCCGGTGGCTTTTTCAGTATCCCCTGGCAACTGCAGTTTAGTTCAAGTCCGTTCTGAGCAAAAATAGTCCTGTTTATTTCCCATTAGTGTGAAGGTTTTCAGTGGGTTTTACCAAGCAGGTAGGAATCTGCAAGTGGAAAAACCCACTGCTGAGATGTGCTGCAGACACTGGGCAGAAACAGGATTTGAGAATGGAAAAGAAGCAAGGGACTGGAATTATTGCTGCGTGAACAAAGGAGGTTTATTTAGAATGATGGTTTCTGAGCTGGAGGAGCATCCATGGAACAGCTGGGAGAGTTATTGTGAATCACATCTTCCTGCTGGAGTAAGGGGAGCACTTCAGCCATCGCTCTGCGTGTTCCCTGCAATCCCCACGCCTGTCTGCATCCCCCTGCTGACAGAGGGGCCCAGCACAGCCACCCCTCTGCCCCAACAGGAGCGAAGATGCTGCTGATCTTTTGCCTTCCTACCTCAAAATGCACTTCTGACCTGCTGTGATGCAGGGCAGGGATGCTGGCTGTGCTTTCTTGAGACCACAGTTCTGTCTCAGAGTCCTGTTGACGAAGCTGAAGTGAGGTTACAGGAGTGAGGCTTGTAGCTGTGTTGTGTCTTCTGCACTGTGTGTTCTTCTTCCTCACCCTTACCCTGCTTAGGAGTGGAGGTTTCTCTTTCCTCCTCGCTCCCATCCTATTTCCTCAGCTCTCCCATCTACCACACCTCCTACTGAGCGCTCCTGATTTAAAATAAACTACAAAATCTGCTTTTTTTTCTCTCTTTTCCTGGCTTTTCATCGCTTGCTCTTCGGTGCATTTCAGCTGAACCTTGGCACAGTAGGCTTCTACCGCACGCAGTACAGCCCTGAGATGCTGGAGAGTTTAATACCAGCCATCAAAGACCTCTCCCTACCCCCCGTGGACAGACTCGGCCTGCAGAACGATCTTTTCTCCCTGGTAAGTGCGTGCTGTTCTGTCCAGTGACAGAAATGGGTGTTTGAAGAGTCAGCCTCTGTTTTTTTGGAGGCAAAGCACCCTTGGGATTATTGCATGTGTTTCACTGTGAACTCACTCAACAGGTTCAGACTTTTGGGAGCTTGCTTTTAGTTGGTAAAAGCAGGGATGTTCTAATGATCCCCTCAAAGACTTTACCCAAGACTTTAGCAGCCAGTAGGGTTTGTCAAGTCTTCCTCCCCTGGCAGAAGTGGCTGCTGGGGGTTCCTGAGCAAGGGACTGCCTCAAAAGCAGGCAGTGTCAGCTCTGAGCAATGCATTGCTGTGCTCTGTGCTTCACATTGTGCTTTCTTTTTGGTTAGCAAAAGCACGGGAGGTTGGAGCAGCGTGGGTTTGAGTGGTCGTGGCTCAGTCAAGGGGGTTTGAAAGCGTGGCCTGGGTCCCTTCCCACGTATTGCAGGACCAATGGCACAGATAATAACAACACACACAGGATCTGTGTTACACTCCTTCATTTCTGTGCCTGTTTCCATTTAATTAATACTTCATCACAGCTTAAATAGCAGAAATCGATTTTCCACCCCCTTTTCTTTGCCATGATTTACCAGTCTGCTCCCAGCTGAAGCAGATTGGAGATTTATCACCTGCACTGAGCACCTTCACAGTGCTGGGAGGCAGCTTAGGTTTGCCCTGGCACAGGCAGGAAGGCTGCTTGCACTTCTATGAGGAGCAGAAAGCAAAGATGGTTCCTGCAGCTTTGCGCTGCCAATTTAACGAGGAGCAAAACTTAAACCTTGCATTAATTACAATTTTAGGTAAAAATAAGCTGTTGGGGGTGTGATATCTGGCTGAGAAGCACTCAGGTTTATCATCTCTTGCCAGCTCTGCTTTGAGGTCATTTAAGCTCGTTGTCTGTTTCCTGTTTGCAGAATGCA
Organism: Centrocercus urophasianus; assembly: GCF_019232065.1. Taxonomy (NCBI): domain Eukaryota; kingdom Metazoa; phylum Chordata; class Aves; order Galliformes; family Phasianidae; genus Centrocercus; species Centrocercus urophasianus. Next base: position 39,291 of record NW_024884728.1, on the reverse strand, counting down.
CTTCCCATGGTGTCACGTGTGAATGCAAAGCACTGCGTGCCCTCAGAGCTCAGCACGGCCTCATTTATGAGGCAGGGAGCAGCTGAGTGCCTTAATTCTGCATGGAAGGAAAACTAATCCGTGTCTTTCTCCTCTCCCAGGCCCGAGCTGGAATCATTAGCACTGTAGAGGTTCTGAAAGTGATGGAAGCGTTTGTGAATGAGCCCAATTACACGGTGTGGAGCGACCTCAGCTGTAACCTGGAGATTCTCTCAACCCTCTTGTCCCACACAGACTTCTATGAGGAAATCCAGGTGTTTGTGAAAGATGTCTTTTCACCAATAGGGGAGAGACTGGGATGGGACCCCAAACCTGGAGAGGGTAAGAGAACTCACCGTTGGGTTTCACGGTGCGGTGTTGGGTTTTGAAACAAATAAGCCATCAAAATGTTGGGAAACGGCAGAGAAGGGAGGAAGAGGAAGGGCTGAGGAAGGCACTTGGGGTGTTTTTATGTTTGAAAAGCCAAACACAAAGCCTCCAAACAACTCTCTTCTCTCGAGTGCACGTTGAAATGGTGAATGTTTCCCTGTGCAGTCAGTGGTTGGTTTAAGAACCCTCTGCTGTTGCTTTGCATCTGTCAGAGTGCACCAAACTTCTTGGGCTGTCGGGGTGGGAGGCCACAGGTGGTCCCAGTGCAGATCCAGCAGGTTGCTTGTGATTACCAGACCGCAGGCAGAGCGTGCTGTGTTTGCTCTGGGATTTCATCCTCCTGATCCTCTTGCTGTTTAAAAGCTAAAATATTCCTCCAGTGGCACTGAGGAGAGCTGGAAAGTCCTGGTTTCTTTACATAGCCCCTCATTTGCAGAAGGATTATTTGGTAGCTTATCAATGTAGGTTGGAAGAACCAAAGAATGACATTTCTTCATTCAGTTGTCTCCAAATAACTGTTCTCTCCTACTGACCAGGTCATCTAGATGCCCTTCTGAGAGGTCTGGTGCTGGGCAAACTTGGCAAAGCCGGGCACAAGGCTACCTTGGAAGAAGCCCGACGCCGGTTTAAAGACCACGTGGAAGGAAAAAACATCCTGTCAGCTGACCTGAGGAGTCCTGTAGGTTATCAGGGGGTTTGGTTCCCAGCTGCACTGGCACAGGAACGCCTCTGGTCTCTGGATGGTGTTGGTTTTAGGGTCTGGATGTGGGTTTTGTGTGCCTGAAGCGCCCGCCGTCAGCGCGTGGTGCAAAGATTTCTTGCTCTCTTGTTTTGCTGAAGCTGAAATTAAGGAAGAGGGGTTGGCAAAGTCGGCCTGGAATTCAGTGCTGAAACAAAAGGGGGCAGTGCAGCCACCTTCCAGTGCTCACCCGTTTGAAATCCAGCCCCAGCACATCACAGCTGTTTGTTGCACAGCCCCTTTCCCCACGGTGAGCTTTGCATTCCCCAGGTGCGATGTGTGAAGGCTGTCTTTGTGCTTCTCTCCCAGGTCTACGTCACTATTTTGAAGCATGGAGACAGCACTACTTTAGACACCATGCTCAAGGTGAGTGCAGCCCCTTCCTGCACACAAGCAGCTTGTGCATAGAAGGGAAAAACGTCCCACCCTGCGGCTGTGTTGACTGAGGTGGAGTTTGGGGTGCTGAGTTTTGGGTGCTGCTGGGCCCGCTGGGGTGGTGAACAGAGGATGATTCAGCCTTAATTGAGCTCCTTGGTCCTCGAGCGGTGTGAAATTGCCACCTAGTGGATTGCTGCCTCTCTCATTTTAGGATCATTTCCCGTTGCTCAGAGGCACGGTTCTACTTGGCCTTAGATAAAGTGGTGATCAGCTCGTTGCTGATGGTGCTTTGTGCTCGTGTGGAGCGAGGCCCCTCGTGTAGATAACAGCCATGTTATTCACAGACAGGCTCAGTTTGTCACATATTGTGCTTAAAGACAAACCTAGCAGCCTATCCAGCAAGGTGAGCAGCACCAGGTGATGAGAGGAGGCCACTTCACATCTGTGCTAACGCTCTTTGCTCTGCCTTTCAAGCTTCACAAGCAAGCAGACATGCAGGAGGAGAAGAACCGAATCGAGCGCGTCCTCGGGGCCATCTCCCAGCCTGAGCTGATTCAAAAAGTTCTCACCTTTGCACTTTCAGTAAGTTATTGGAAAAGCTGCTGGTGGAGGCTGGGAGCTGCCAGAGCAACCTGGAAATGGAGCACAGGGGGTGGATTTGGGAAGGGTGCAGGGCAGGGGGGGACCGGCGGCCTCCCACCCCTCACTGCTGTGCATGCAGCCCTCAGAACAGCAGCGCTGGGTGAGAGCCCTGTGTGAGGCACTGGGCTTTGTAACAGCAGAAATACACGTTCCTATGTCAGGTCATTGCTCCCATACCTGCCAGGCTGTTACTAGGGGGTAATGCAGCTTTTTTCTGCCTTCATTCGTGCCCTCGGTGTCTGTTAGCAATGTTTGTTCGTCCCCAGGAAGAGGTACGTCCCCAGGACACCGTGTCTGTCATCGGAGGAGTGGCTGGAGGCAGCAAGCAGGGGAGGAAAGCTGCTTGGAAGTTTGTACGAGACAACTGGGAGGAGCTTTATAATCGATACCAGGGTGGATTCTTGATATCCAGACTAATAAAGGTGCGTGGAGCACAGCTCTGTTAGCATGCAGGGCCCAGACTGGGTTATGTCTGAAATGCTGACTGCTTACCTTTGGTTTTCTGCTTGTTTTTCCCTGCAGCTGACAGTGGATGGGTTTGCAAACGATAAAATGGCGGCGGAAGTCAAGGTAAGAAAAGTGATTTGTGGAGGCAATGGATTGAATTTGGGATGGGCACGAGCTGCTCTGAGCTGGGGGGAGCCACAGGTTTGGGGACCGTGCCTCTGAGTTGTGGGACTGTTGTGCAGTTCCTCAGTTGTGCTGCTTTGACTGTAACATCAGAAATTAGTTCATTACGCAGCTCTTAACGATCCCCATTTCATTAGCTTTGCTCATTGCTACTCACATGGTAGACATGAGCTGGATTCCGTGCTGCGGGTCCAGGTTTGTGCCTTCAGTTGCGATGAGAGCAAGGGACAGATGAGTGTCTGCAGGGCTCTGCAGGGCTCTGCTGGCTCCCAAATCCCCACAGTGTGTGAGCACTGAGCCCTGGGGAGCCTGCAGGCTTTCTTTGCCCCCTGCCTGCAGTTTTATGGGGGCTCCTCGGTAGAAGAAACACAAAAACGTGGCCCTCATTTGTGGCTTTGCCATTAACCAAACACTGAGAGGGAATTCATGGTCGGAAGAGCCGTCGAGCCCCGTGTTGGCAGCGCTCAGCAATCTCTTCCCCCGAGGTTCGGGAGCAGCAGTGATGATGCAGAGAATTCTCATGCTGTCACTTTGCCCAACAGACAGCAGAGCTGTGACTCGTTTCTGTGATGGCTGCCCTGTGCTTTTGGGCAGCGTGTGTTGGGGTGGGGGTGAGGATGGTGGGAAGGGGAGGATGGGAAGGGGAGGATGGGAAGGGGAGGATGGCTCCCTGCAGGGCAGCTCGGCCCGCCCCACAGCAGTGCATTCAGCTGGAGCTGTGGGCAGGCGATCCAGGCTGGCTGTGGCTCTGGCCGCCTGCTCTGCTGCTCGGTGCCCCTGCACGTAGCAGGGGGGGAAGGTTGGAAACCAGGTGATCGCGGCGGTCCTTTGCCAACCCGGGCCGTTCTGTGATAGAGAGGTGCTGCAGGGATGAAGGCGAGAGGTGGTGCAGCGCCCAGAGCTCGCGGTGCAGCGGGCAGCGGTGCTCAGAGCCGAGGATACGTGGAGCAGCGCTTTGCTTGGCCAAAACGGCCCTTAGAGCCTTTTTGTGAGCACCCAGAAACGCACGCTGGGTTTGCTGCCCCGAGGGCGAGGACGGGACAGCGATGGAAACGGAGCCGTCCTGCGGCCGGCGGAGAAACCCCGCTCCTTCCCGTAGAAACCCAGGAGCTCGGGGGGAGGCTTGCAACCCCCTGCTGAGGCCACGGCGCTGTGCTTTGTGTGCAGGCTTTCTTCGAGAGCCACCCGGCGCCGTCGGCGGAGCGCACCGTGCAGCAGTGCTGCGAGAACATCCTGCTGAACGCCGCCTGGCTGAAGAGGGACAGCGAGGACATCCATCAGTTCTTCCTGCAGAGGAAGGGGCCGCCCCCCGCCACGGCCTGAAGCCGCGCCGCCGCTGAGCCCCACCGCCTCCGTGGGGGAGGGGGGAAGGAAGGAGGAGCCGCTGCCCCGCGGCCGATCGATACGCCAAGAATTCGGAGTCTTTTTATCTCAAGCGGACGGGGATTGGACTGAATGTAGTGAAGTGGTTCCTGCTCACACTCCAGAATTAAAATTGGATGAAAATTAATCGCGATTCAACGAAAAGAGGGGGAGAGGAGAGAGAGAGAGAGAGAGAGAAAAAGAAAAAGGGAGGAAAGAGAAAAAAAAAAAAAAAAAAAGGAAAAAAAAAATCTGTAAATATGATAGTAATAAAATAGAGCATAACAAAACTGTGAAACTTCCTCCAGCCTTGTCGGTGGTCACAATATTTAACAGCCCCTCCTCGTTGGCAGATTTTGGTGGATTTTGTTTGGTTTTCTGGTTTTTTTAATGCCCTCCCCCCCCCTCTAATTAAAAAAAAAAGAGGAAACCAGCAGAGCGAGGTCAGCAGAATTCGGGGCAGGAGAGGCTGGGCGCTCGGAAGGCAGGAGGCCAAACAGCTCCCAGCTCCCAGCACAAGGTTTGGGGCAGGAGATGCTCCCACAACCCCCCTCCCCACCCCACGGATCGCAGGCTCCCCCTTTTTTGTGTTACCTCTCAGCAGAAAGAAAACCCTCCTGCCGCTCTCTGCTCCTCGGTTCCACTTTGCTGACGTCCTTTAGAGATAACGGGCTCGGATGGAAACATCTTCCATCGCCGCCATTCAGTCTCTCGTCCTTTTTCTTCCTGCCCCCCCTGCATGCCCTCGGGCGGTGCTTTGTGCCCGGCTCCCCGCTGCTGCCTGGGCCCCGCTCTGCTCCGTGTCCCCACTCCCAGCCCGTCCCACCTCCTCGTGGCCGTAGCAGCAGTAGCTTCTCGTTCCTTCCTGTGATGTCGATGGTCATTGGATTCAGAAGCCTTAAACGAGTGCTGATGAAGCCTGAGCTGCGTTTCCTTGGCCCGGGCTGCTCACCGACACGACGCCCTGACAAAAAAAGGTTGGAGCTCCGTATGGATTTTTTTTCCCTTTAACAAGAATTCATCTTTGTTGTGGCTTCACTGCACTTCAGAAGGTCAGCAGACTGTCAGCCCGCTTCCCCCAAAACATTTTTGTGCTCTTGTTTAAAAATAACAAACAAAAAACCCAACCAACCCAACAGAAAAACCACAACGAAAATTCCAAACAAGTTGGCGTTAATAAAAATGTCAATGTGAAATTCGTCTCCTGGGCTCTTGTTCTTTCCTAACCCTGCCGCCAGGCCCTGCGATGGCTGCAAGCCCCCACCTCTGTCCTGAGCCGCTTCCCCTGCTGCTTTCTGTGCTCTGAGTGCAGCATGGCCTGCGCTGCTGGGCCACAACCACGGGATGCTGGCTGTGCAGCTTGGCCTCGGGCTGCAGCAGGAGCCAGGACAGAAGGTGGGAGGCACAGGAATGGTGCAGGGCCCTTTTTGTCCCAATGGTCCCCGTTCGGTTCGCTGCTGCTTTTCCCTCCCGTCAGCACTGCAGAGCCAAAGCGATTTCAGAGCTGTAAGCTGATTTCCCTTCTGCTTTGTGCACGCGGACAAAATGACACAGGGTGATTTTGGCCTGAGCAGCGATGGGTGAAATGAGAACAAGCGCGGCTGTGAGTCGAGGTGGTTTTTGTTTTTTGCTTCAGACGATGCAAAGACCTGAGAGCAGCTGAAGGAAAGCGACAAAAAGACAAAATGTTTTTTCTTTACGTGATTGACCCCGAGGTCTGGCGGAGCCCTGATGTGTTCTCAGGGAATCTGTGGCAACAGTGGAGCTGGGGTGCTGCTGGTAGAGGCTGGGAGCTGCCAAAGCAACCTGGAAATGGAGCACGGGGTGGATTTGGGAAGGGTGCAGGGCAGGGGGGGGACCGGCGGCCTCCCACCCCTCACTGCTGTGCATGCAGCCCTCAGAACAGCAGCGCTGGGTGAGAGCCCTGTGTGAGGCACTGGGCTTTGTAACAGCAGAAATACACGTTCCTATGTCAGGTCCTTGCTCCCATACCTGCCAGGCTGTTACTGTGGGGTAATGCTTCACCCATCGGGCAGACAGGTGGACGTGGAATTGACTGGGAGCAGCTCAGGATCTGTTTTACCCTCCTGAAACACCCGGATTTCAGACCCGTGTGCAGCACGTGTGGAATGGCAGCAGTGGGGAGGCAGCAATGAGGTCCTGGTGATTCCCACAGCTGTGCCTCAACGCTCCGCATCCACATCGCAGTGCGACACCTCGACCCTTGTGAAATTCGTGCTGTGGGTTTGTGATAATTTGCAGTCCAGCAAAAATGTTTGGGAGCGAAAGGCAGAGGATGGAGCCCCGTGCTTCAGCACCATCTGCTCTGCTGGGTTGGAGCTCTGGTGGAGCGGAAGGCCGTGCTGCTGCTCACTGAGACCACAGAATGGTTTGGGTTGGAAGGGATCTCAAGGATCACAAAGCTCCAGTTCCCCCACTGCATGCAGGGCCACCAACCTCCCCATTTCACAGCAGCCCAGGCTGCCCAGGGCCCCATCCAACCTGGCCTTGAACACCTCCAGGGATGGACGGGGCATCACAGCCTCTCTGGGCAGCTGTTCCAGCACCTCACCATTCTCACAGCACAGAACTTCCCCCTGACATCCAACCTCAATCTGCCCTCCCTCAACTTAAAGCCATTTCCCCTTGTCCTGCTGCCATCTCCCCTTTCCAAGAGTTGACTCCCCTCCTGTTTGTAGGCTCCCTTTAGGAGCTGGAGGCTGCAATCAGGTCACCTCTCAGCCCTCTCTTCTCCAGGCTGAACAAGCCCAGCTCCCTCAGCCCGTCCAGACCAGAACAGGCTGACAGCTGGGCAGAGAAACGCGATGGGTTTCAGCGTGGGCAGCACACGGAGGGTTCTGCAACAGGGGAGGAGAAACCATCAGTGCGATTTGGGGCTGAGCTGCTGGGAAGGAGCTCCGCAGGGAAGGAGCTGGGAGTGCCGGGGGCCACGAGGTGACGGTGAGCTCACGGTGCGGCCCAAAGGCCAACGGGAGCCGGGCTGCGGGCAGAGCAGCTGCAGAACTGCGCCCTGATCCGGGAGGAACGGGAAGCGCTGGGAGAGCTGCGGGCTCAGGGCCTTTTTGAGCACGGACCGGAAGGGAGAGCGGAGCCGCCCGCGTTGGGTTCAATGCCGGCCGCGAGGCAGCGCGGTGCCCCCGGTTTTGCTCCCCGCGCAGCCCCCCGCCCAAGCCAAACGCGGCGCTTCCGGGCCGGGCCGCGGCGCTTCCGGTCGGCGCCGCTCCGCGCGGATTCCCACCCCCTCCGCGAGCCCCCCACGTGGCCGCCTCCCCCCGCTCAGCACCGCCGCAGCCGCCGCCGGGGCGCCCTTCGCGGCGTCGCCCAATCAGCGCGCGGCGCCGCCGGAAGCCCCGCCTCCTCTCTTCCTCCTCGCGGCCCGCCAACGCCCTCCCCCCGGCGCCGAACGACCAATAGGAACGCGAGCCGCCTGCCGGCTCCCACCAATCGGCACGTCGGCGCGGGGCGGCGGGCCGCGGCCGTGGTATCCCTCCGCCGCTCGGTGTGCGCGCGCGCACCGCTCCGCCCGCGCGGCCCTTTTTCTCCCTCCGCCGCCGCCGCCGCCTCCCGCAAATACCGGAGCGCCGCCGCCCCCCCCGCCCCATCGCTCCCCTCCTCCCTTCCCTCCACCGCTCCGGAGCCGCCACGCCGCCGCCATGGAGCTCATCACCATCCTGGAGAAGACGGTCTCGCCGGGTAAGGCCGCGCGCTTCAGGCCGTGCCGGGGGTGCGGCGCTCCCCGCTCCGTT
>NW_024884728.1:4853-31265 GCF_019232065.1 Centrocercus urophasianus | reverse complement strand
CCCCCCCCCGGTTCGGTTCCTCCCGCGCCCGCTCCGCTCGGCTCCAATGGCGGCGCTCCCGGCGGTGGCGGCGGCCAATGGGGGCGCGGCGGAGGGGAGCGGCCGGGCCACGTGCGGCCATCGCAGCGCCGGGGCCTTTCCGGGCGGGGCCGCGCGGTACCGAGGGTTGAAAATACGGCGATATCCGCCCATCCCGGAGCCGTGCGGCGAAGGGAGTGACGTGCGGCCGTCCCGGTCATCCGGTGCTGCCGTTGCGTGGAGCTCCCGTTGTACTGGGGAGGGGATCTGCGATCCTATAGAGCGGGATTGCTTTGGGCTGGGCTGCGCCGGGGGTCCCGGCTTTGGGGGACGTGGGGGGCGTTGGGGTCGCAGCCGGAGCTCTGGGGCTGCCGTTTTTGCCCCCCTTCCCCGTGTTTTCCTGCGGGAATTGACCTTAAAGCTCTGTTAAAACACTCCAGAGGGGAAATGGAAAAGCTTTTGTGGAGCTGTAGGGTTTGAGGGCTGTTCCCTTAAAGGCAGCAGCAGCAACGTGTTCATTTCACTTCTGTTCCTCACCTTTAAGCCAGGGTCATCATATGAGACATCTCCGCGCCCCCCCCTCTCCCCCCACTGGGGGGCAGCCCTCCATAGGGGCTGTGCTCAGAGCTGGGACCCCTCAGATCCACCCCACTCCTCTCCCCACCCCACAGCACTCCATCCTTCCTTGGGGAAGCATTCCCAAACCTCTCCTTTTGGAAGGCAGCAGGACAAAACCTCACAGAGCGCTGCGAAACATCGCATCTCCTCCTCCTGGAAACAAAGCTGACCCCCAAAAGCAGCAATTCCCGCTGCCCCTGGCTCTGTGTGCCCCTCGCATCCCATTGTAGGGAGCTGAGGGCTGTGCTGTGTGCAGTTGCATGGTGTTTATGTTTGGGGAAGCCAAGGCTTCTGGCTGTTGTGCAGCTGTGCTGCCTAGGAAGGTTTCCTCGGGGGGCAGAGCGCATCCTGCAGCCGGATCAGCGCTCAGGTTTTGCTGCTGGGGGTTCTGCAGCATCAACCTGCTGTGTGTTTATGGGGTTTTGGTGCCACGGGAGCCAGGTGATGCGGGTGCAGCAGCCCTCGCTTTGCCCACCTCCATCCCGCGGGGAGGAGCGGAGCATCCATCGCTGCGCTGGGGTTTGGCCTTTGCCTCCAAGCAAGGAGACAAAATAACGCTGCTCCCCAGCGCTGGAGCCCTGCAGGTCGTTCAGGCGATGCTCGGCGCAGGGTTGAGCGAAGGAAGGCCGACGAAGCGCCGCCGTTCTGCGGGGGTCCGGTGGGGGCCGGGGGTCTCAGCGCCTTCCTCTCCTCCTCCCGCAGCCAACCTTCCTGGTGGAACTGTCCAGAGTGCTGGCCAACCCCGGCAACAGCCAGGTGGCGCGGGTGGCGGCCGGCCTGCAGATCAAGAACTCTCTCACCTCCAAGGACCCCGACATCAAGGCTCAGTACCAGCAGCGATGGCTCGCCATCGACGCCAACGCCCGCAGGGAGGTCAAGAACTACGTGAGTCCTTCCTTTTTATTCCCCGTTTGGTTTTGAGCCCGTTGGATTCTCTCGGGTTTGATGCCCTCCTTGCGTTGTGCCCAAGGTTTCTGGCTGCTCCTTCCTTCTCAAGGCAGCAGTGCCGTCTCGCTGTGCTCCCGTGCTCTGCTGTCGTCTGTGGAAGCATTGGGGTGAAAACCAGGCAGGTGTGAGGCTGCTGCTTTTCCATTTGCTTTATGCAAGTGCTCCTGCAGCCAGATCTCTGAATGGCCGCTGCTGGAGCAGTGGGCACAGCTTCCCTGCTCAGTGGCTTCTGCTGGCTTTCTCCATCCAGGAGAACTGGATGAGATGGAGATGGAGAACTTCAACTGCCCTCCAGTCCCTTGTGAGCGCCTTTGAGCTGTGCTCTGTGTGAGCCTGCGTCTGCACAGGGCCTGGTGGACTTGGAGTTGGTGGGATTTGCTCATGAACAGGTCTGGAAAGGGCAAACCTCTCTGGGGTACAGTTTTTGCCCAGGGGCCAGGATCCACTTGGTGGGTAATGCAGAAGAATGGGGATGTTCAATGTGTCCCACGAGGGGACTTGATGCCGGGGGAGTGCAGTTAGCAAATCCCAAGCAGGGAGCAGCATCCTGCTGTCTGTGATGGCAGGGCTCTGCCTGAGGACCCCTGAGCAAGCTGGGGGTGAAACCCCAGGGCTGGCAGTGACACAGGTGGTGCCTGAGGTCTTTCACCTGATGGGAGCACAGGCGTGCAGGGCTGTGTGGCTCTGTGTGGAGCTGATGCAAGTTTTATGCTTCATACATTGGCTTTCTCTTAATAGAGGAATCTGAGTCTGTCTCTAGCAGGGTGAGATCGGGTCATCAATGCAGCTTTGTGCACTGATGAAGGAAAAAGTGGAATCTTGGCTCCTGTTGGCAGTGGAAGCTGTGGTGTTGTGTCTCAAAGCTCCCAGCTTTGGATGGCTGCTTTGGTGTCAAACTGAAGCAGAATCCTTTCTGTCCAATCCAGCTGACACATTTGGTGCTTAACAGTTCCTCATGCTGGGTTTCTCCTCCAGCTCTGGGCTGCCCATTATTTCCATTGCTGCCTTGAGTGCCCAATGGATGAGGGTTGCTGTGGGGTCCCCGTGAGGCTGTTTGGGGTCTGATGCCAAAGCCCTTCAGCTGGGAGGGATTTGGGGAGAGGGGTTGTAAGCAGTTTGGGAGAAGCCGAGTAACGGGAGGGATGGCATTTCTTGGTGAGTATTTGGGAAGGGGAGGGCTGTGCCTGGATGCTCTGAACGCAGCGCCCCTCCCTTGTTAATTCTGAGAAACTGTTACATAAGCATGCAAAGGAAAAAAAGAAAGGAAGAAAGTCTTCTGATTGACTGCAGGTCATCAGAACAGAATGAAATCGTCCCATTTCTTTTCGTCTTGATGTGAGCAGCCTGCAGTTCGGGGTGGTTTCAGAGTGCAGTCGGGTCACTTTCGTAGCTCTGTTCTATGGCTGTAGAGGAGGGGGGGGGGGCGCGCTGCTGTGTGTGGATGTCAGTGGGGAAAAGCTCTGCACTGTGAGAGTGGTGGGGTGCTGAAGAGCTGCCCACAGATCTGGGTGCCCCATCCTGGAGGTGCGGAGGCCGGATCGGATGGGCTGTGGGCAGCCTGTGGTGTTGGATATGAGGTTGTGATATGAGGGTTGGTGGCCCTGCTGTTGGCGCAGGGCTTGGAGCTCCGTGATCCTCGAGGTCCCTTCCAACCCAGGCTGTTGTGTGACGTGGCAGCAGTGCCACAGCCACCGCCTGCTTCCCGGAGGGGCAACGGTGGCCAGGTTGAGAGCTGAGACGAGGAGCAGCTTGGAGGAAGGCTTTGTGACGTATCTGCAGTGCCACAAACCCAGCTGGGAGAGCACAGTGCCTGCGCAGACCCAAACCCTGCTTTGTGCCCCCCCCAGGTCCTGCAGACGTTGGGCACAGAGACGTACCGACCCAGCTCCGCCTCGCAGTGCGTGGCCGGCATCGCCTGCGCCGAGATCCCCATGAACCAATGGCCTGAACTCATCCCCCAGCTGGTGGCCAACGTCACCAACCAGCACAGCACCGAGCACATGAAGGAATCCACGCTGGAGGCCATCGGGTACATCTGCCAGGATATCGTGAGTACCCCGGAGTCACAGCTGACCTCTCCCAGCCGCGCGGCTCCTCTGCTGTTGGTGGCGCCTCTGTGAGCCGCCCTGCGCCCTTTCCTTTCCCTGCAGGATCTCCCTGCTGGCAGCAAACGCACACAAATGCTGTCTGAAGGAGCTGAGCTGCTTCTGCGGCACAAATCAGGGCCAGGGGGAACGGTTTCAAGCTACGGCAGGGGGGAGATTCAGGCTGGACGTGAGGAAGTCGTGCTGGGTGATGTGGTTTAGTGCTGGTGGTGGTGATGAGGAGATGGTAGGACTGGATGATCTTACAGGTCGTTTCCATCCTTGTGATTCTATGATTCTATGAAGTATTGCTTTTCAGAAAGGGTGGTCAGGGGCTGCAATGGATGCCCAGGGAGGTGGTGGAGTCACCGACTCCAAGGAAAGGCTGGGTGCTGTGTTGAGGGACGTGGTTTGGTGGGAGCTGTTGCTAACAGGTGAACGGTTGGACTGGATGAGCTTTGAGGTCTTTTCCAACCTTGGTGATTCTATGAATCCAGGGCTCCTTTCCTCCCTGTGTGCAGCTGTAGGGTGGGAGGGTGCTGGGGGGGAGCCGCAGCTTGTGAACCTTGCAGGTGAGTGGGGAGCTTTGGGTTCCTCCACGTGGCTGAGGAATGGCTGACCTCCTTCCTCTCGTTGAGGGCTCTCTTTATCCTCGTGGAAGGTTTTGATGCAGGAATGGGGATCTTTTGCTCTCTGGGGCTCCTCCTGGTTTTTGTCAGTATTACTGGCAGCATCACCAATAACACAGACTGCAAAAGCCCTGTGCTGTCGGAGCTCCTGCTGGAAAACAAAACTGGCTGCAGTGCTTTTGGTGCTGCTGAACACTTGTGGGGAGGCAGGAAGAGGAAAACTATTTGTCAGGCTGCAGGGGGCTGCTTTGCTCTCGAGCGTGTTTGGATGTAGCCAAATCCATGGCCCCCTGCTGCAGGAGGGATGGAAGCAGCACAGAGCTCTTCTGGGAGGGAAAGGGGCCGTGGGTGAGGTGAGGAGCAGCAGGAGGGATGGAGGGCAGGTAGGAGGGATGGAGGGCAGGGGTGGGGGGTGAGAGAGGGCTGGGGTCTCCCCTGTTTGCAGCCTGCTGCTCCCAGTGAACAGAAGCCCCCTTGGCTTTTGTGTCTTACAGTTTCTGGTCGTAGAATTCAAACTTGGGCTGTGCTTTGAATTATGGAGGAAGCTGTTTAACTGATGCGACTATCAATGGTGCTTTTAGGAACCAGAGCAACTTCAAGACAAATCCAACGAGATCCTGACAGCCATCATCCAGGGAATGAGAAAGGAAGAGCCCAGCAACAATGTGAAGCTAGCAGCTACTAACGCACTCCTGAACTCTTTGGAATTCACCAAAGCAAATTTCGACAAAGAGGTAAAAGGGGGGTGGGAATGGTAACAAAATGCAAGGACAGAATCCATGGTCTGTGATGAGAAATCATGCACCACGCTGAGTTTTGATGCATAACCCCATTGCCTCTGAGACTTGGATTCGTTTCCAGGCAGCCAGGCTGTGATGCAGGAATGCTGTGGAAGTTTTTTCACAGATTGGCCAATGGAAAAAGAGGCGTTGCTGAGTTTTGGGGATGAATCTGACCTGACTTTGGGCTGTTAAATCTGCTTCCTAATCCAACTCTGCTCTGTAATGCTGCTGTTACCCGCTTGGATCAGCGCTTTCTTTCGAGCTGCATGGCAGCAATCCAGTGTGTGCTGCCTCTGGGGATGGCTGGGGGGGGAAGGCCTGCAAGCCTTCCAAACAGGGGCATCCACTGTGGGGTGATTCTTTTCTTCCCTGTCTTTGGATGAGGGATGTCCCTTAGGACCCTACCGGGGCTGTATGGGAAGATGGAATGAAGATGGAACCCTCAGCTTAGGAAGTCTTTTAGTGGAAACCTTTCCCAGGCTCAGTCCTGCAGATGGGGATCAGCTTCACAAAACTGCTGGGCTTTTGTGTGTTGGGCAGCTGCCTCAGCACGGCTCACAGTGGATCTTTGGGGAAGAAGGGCTTCCCAATCCTGCACTGAATGCTGACCTGGACATCTGTAGAAGTGTTGTATGAGGGATGGTGGTGATCCAGGCTCCAAAATTTATTCTCCACAGGAAGGCTTGCAAAGTTTTCAGAGCTTTCGCCATCTAACGTTCTTTCCTTTCTTCTTCAGTCTGAAAGGCACTTTATTATGCAAGTAGTCTGTGAAGCAACGCAGTGTCCAGATACGAGGGTGAGTGGAAACTGAAGGATGTGGTGGTTGGGAAGGGCTCTGATTTTTGTCACTGTTCCACCCTTGGGAGGCTGAACCCTTGGTGGCATCGTTAACCAGCAGCAGTGAAGAGTGGGCTGCCAAAAAGTGGATGGCTGTGCAAGTTGTGCAGTGTTAGGAGCAGTCAGCTGCTGAGGGGATTGAAGCTGCAGAGAGTAAATGGAACAGGAATGGAGTCAATGGAGCGGGTGGAAGGGCTGGGATGCTGGGCCTGGGGGGCCAGAGCTGCCCTCATTTCTCTGGGGGCTGTGCTCAATGTCCCACCTTGGGTCCCTGCTGTGCCCTGCAGGTACGAGTGGCTGCCTTACAGAACCTGGTGAAGATCATGTCCCTTTATTACCAGTACATGGAGACGTACATGGGTCCTGCACTTTTTGCTGTGAGTACTGGCACTTCTTGTACAGAGGCACCTGAACTCCACCTGCGCTGCTTTGTCTTCGTCTGGGAGGAAATATTTGCTTACGTCCTTGCTTTGTTTTTCTCTGGCTGCGTTCGTGTGCTGCCAAAGCCCCAATGCTGAGACCCCCAAGCGTGGGGCAGCACAGGCTGCTGGGTTTGCTCAGCAGCCCTGCCTGGGTAGCTGATGGCAGGAGCTGCTGTGGCACCTGATTTCAGGTGATCTGGGCTGTGTGTTGGAGGAGAAATCGCGCGCTAAAAACCTTTTTCTCTCCCCTCCTCTCTTTCTTGTTCCCCAAGATAACTATTGAAGCGATGAAAAGTGACATAGATGAGGTGGCTCTACAGGGCATCGAGTTCTGGTCCAATGTGTGTGATGAGGAGATGGATCTGGCTATCGAGGCGTCAGAGGTGAGCTTGCAGACACCTGTGCTGTTGTCCTTGGGAGCGCTGCAGTCGTGATTTACCCACGTCTGGAAGTCCTGCTGTTCTCTGTAGCTCCTGCTATTGAATGAGGAGCCCCCCGAGCCCCTCGTGTGCAGCCCTGGTCTGTGATGAGACATCATGCACCACTCTGATGCTCCGTGATGCATGACTGAGAGAAGCTGAGACCCGGGGCTGCACAGAGCCCACGAGGCACATTGGCTCTGCAGAGAGCAGCTTGGCTTTGAGCTGCTGGTTTGATTCTCCCCCAGCACTCAGCTGGGATGGATTTGTTCTGCTGCTGAAGGTAAATGTGAAGCTTGGAGTTCAAGTCACACAGGGGCTGCTGACCGTAACCCCCTTCCATAACTCCTTGCTTGCAGTGTAGCTCGAATGCAACCTGTCCTGCTTCCCAGATCAGATGAGGACGTGCTGCCCTTTTTAACCAACCAAAAGGTTTTCCTGCCAACCTGGCTGGGAATCAGAGCAACTTGAGATAAAGATTTCCTGACAGCTTTGATGAGAATGCGCTGTGACAGAGAGCTGCTGGTTTCCTGAAGGTGGCACGTGGCAGCTCCCTGATTTCTCCTTAGCATTCCAGAGTGGAGTTGAGCTCCTGTAAGGTTCACCTGAACGCACACGAAGCATCTATAGCAGCACTGGGAAATTCCCATGGCCCTGAATTTCTTGGAGCTGTTGCTTTGTGAAGGTGGCATCTGGAGCTGCTGCAGTGTGTTCTGTGTTGGAGGGAGAGCACTTCTGGGTTTCCCCACTGCCTGCTGGGCTCTGTGTTTATGGGCTCCGTTCCTGGGCTCTGTTAAAGGCACGGCAGCCTTTCTGAGGTGGAAAAGATGGACTGCATTCTGAATGATACATAATTTCTGAGTTAAGCACAAAATGATGGGATGGAAGGAATGATTCCCCTCTGCGGTGGACGGGCTGGGGGTGGGTTTGGGGTGCTGCTCCCCGTGCAGATGCCGTTTGTATGAATTAGTGGCACAGATCAATAAGAGCTTAAACTTCGGAGGCCTCCAGATGAATCATATCCATCTTTAAAAGCAGCTAAATATACATTTGTGTTGCCTGCCCAAAATAGCAAGGATAAAAGGACAGTCAGCATGAAGGTTCAGCTCGTGTGCAGAAGGACCTCTTGCTTTTCCTGCTTGGGGCCACTTGTTAACAATACATAACTGAAAGTATTTCTCTCTGTGCCGTGTGAGGAGAGGCCCTTTGTGTGCCTGGAATGGCACTGGGTGCAGTGCAGGGTGTCCTTGAGGTTCCTGCATGCTGCGGTGCTGGGAAGCAGGGGGGAAGCATGCAGAAGTGAGCCTGTATCTGCTGGCTGAGGGTTGTGCTCTGTGCTTCCTTGCAGGCAGCAGAGCAGGGGAGGCCTCCGGAGCACACGAGCAAATTCTATGCTAAGGGAGCCCTGCAGTATTTGGTCCCCATTCTGACACAGACGTTGACGAAACAGGTGAGTTGCCAAAGGCCTGCTGTGTATCCAGAGGGGGGGAAAGGAAAAGAAAGGGAAAGGAAAAGCAAGCAACCAACAGAATAAAAGCACCGCTGTGTTCAGTTCCACGCCGGGGGACAGCAGTGCTGCTCCTGCACACGGCAGCAGTCAGCAGCACGGCTGTGTCTGTGGGCTCTGAAGAGGTTCCTGTCCTTCTCTGTGTTCCTCCTGAGTAAAACAAACATTCAGGTGGAGATTCAGCATCTGGAATTCCTGAGCTCTGCATCCCCAGCTCTGAGGTCCCTGTTTGTTTATGAGGTGCTGCGCTGGGCCTTGTTTGTACTCTGTTCCACAGCCTGATACAAACTAATGCAGTCACTTGCTGCAGCAGGCCTAATCATGAAATAAGCCCGTTAATTAAGCGGTGCAGGATGGAGTTTTGGCTCACTGTGATGGAACAGGGAAGTGCTGTGAAAATGTTCTCAGTGAAAGCAGTTTCCCTGTTTCTCTGTTACCATCTGCTGGGGTGCAGAGGGTTGCATTGCAGAAGGGTTACGTTGCAACCGATGGTTAAAACAGGAAGGAGAAAGCACGTAAATTGGGCTGCCTCTCACTTCCAGACCTGAGTTGGCCCCTCAATGTGACACCTGGCAACAGGGCAGTGCTGCCTGCATTGTGAGTGGGGAGGGATGTTTTTGCCCAGGCTGATGGTTGCTGTCCTCCTCCTAGGATGAAAATGATGACGATGATGACTGGAACCCCTGTAAAGCAGCAGGAGTCTGCCTCATGCTCCTGGCCACCTGCT
This sequence comes from Centrocercus urophasianus, assembly GCF_019232065.1. NCBI lineage: Eukaryota > Metazoa > Chordata > Aves > Galliformes > Phasianidae > Centrocercus > Centrocercus urophasianus. Next base: position 22,274 of record NW_024884728.1, on the reverse strand, counting down.
GTGAAGATGACATCGTGCCTCACGTGCTGCCCTTCATTAAGGAACACATCAAAAATCCAGACTGGCGATACAGGGATGCAGCTGTGATGGCTTTTGGGTGCATTTTGGAAGGACCAGAGCCTAACCAGCTCAAACCACTAGTTATACAGGTGAGAGTGCGGGGCTTGTGAGCAAAACCTTTCATGTATTTGAAGGAGGATTCGTGTTTTGTGTTGTTCTTAGTCTGGGAAGGTGCTGAAGGCTGGCTGCTGTACGTATCATAGAGTGGCCTGGGTTGAAAAGGACCACGATGCTCATCTGCTTGCAGCCCCATTGCTCTGTGCAGGGTCACCAACCACCAGACCAGGCTGCCCAGAGCCACATCCAGCCTGGAACATCACCGTGTTTGAGGAAGGTGTGGATGACAGCAGGGCAGGAGTTGGGTTACACAGCTCAGGGTTGCAGGTTCTCAGCTCTTATCACTGGGAAACAACTCCCAGATATCACAACGCTGGTCTCCCTGGATCTGGGTGATCTTCCCTGCTGCCCCAGGCTCAAATCAGCCAGCCCTCAGATAACATTAAAACTAGAACCAGTGACAGATTCCTGTTCCCACGCGCTGCGTGCGCTCACAGCTTTCCCCTGACTGAATCCTCTCGCAGGCGATGCCGACTTTGATAGAGCTGATGAAGGATCCCAGCGTTGTGGTTCGAGACACGGCAGCCTGGACCGTGGGCAGGATCTGTGAGATGCTCCCTGAGGCAGCCATCAATGACATTTACCTGGCCCCGCTGCTGCAGTGTCTGATCGAGGGCCTGAGCGCTGAGCCCCGGGTGGCCTCCAACGTGTGCTGGGTAAGGCAGAGCTTTGCTTTTTGCTGCTGAGGAGTTTCTGTGAGCGAAGGGAAGCAGCTGATGCTGGTGTGCAGGCGCACGGGTTGATGCCTGCACGTGGCTGGAGGAGATGGCTGTTGACTTGGGCAGGCAGCAAACAGCTCTTGTGGTCATCTCCAGCCTGTTCTGCGGCCCTGATAGGCAAAACAAGGGAAGAAAAGTATTTTTCAAGTAGAAAAGTTGTGTTATTAGCAAGTGTAAAACTGCCTGAAGCTTGAAAGTGCTGTGGAAGCTGTCTCTACGCACCATTAACGTGGCACGGCTGAATTCCAGACATGCTGGGCCTTAGTGCTTGCTTGGGACAGCTGAATTGCCCCTTCATTCTTAGGGAAATACAAACTCCCTTGCTTCCCATCACCTAAGCTCACACCAGAAGCAGTTTCAGAACTGATTTGAGCAGCATGAAGTTTTCTCTTCCCTGGGGTGAATTTGCCAACCTCAGCTGCGTCATCTTGGTGGGTCTGTGCTACCAAATGGCATCACTGTCCTTCCCCCTTCAAGAGGAAGAGTCCCTGCTCTCAGTAGGAATTGAGCTGCAGGTCAGAACAGCCCTCAGGAATGATAGGAGCTGCTCTCCTGCTGTTACAGAGGTTTGAAGGCTTCAGGTCAGCATGGGAACTTGTCCCTGCCCTGCTGCTCCTGGCAGGAATCCTCGTAGCTGTGGCTGTTATTGGGAAGATGGTGGCCACTGTCTTTAGGTGGCAGCGACAACGAGGGATCTTTCAGCCTTTTCTCATCCCCCCATCTCAGAGCTGTTACCATCAGTCTGCAGCCTTTTCTAAGCTGGGATTTCAACTCGTGATGAGAGCAGGTCCTGTCTGTGTGCCCAGCACCCACAGCTCAGCCAATCTGCCTCTGTTGGGTTGCTGGGGCCAGCAGCAGCATGCAGGCTGTGTTTGTGACTTCTGTTATGTTTCACATCTCCCACATCCTCACCACTCCTGCACCAAAGCTGAGGATCCTGAACAACGATGGGCTCACAGGGGAGCTAGCCCTTATAAATTAGCCCTGCACCCCGTTTGGCTGGGATGTTTCTGGATGTGTGAAGTCATGGGGTAACAGGGATGGTTGTTCTGTGTTCCAGGCCTTCACGAGTCTTGCTGAAGCTGCCTATGAGGCTGCAGATGTAGCTGACGATCAGGAAGAACCAGCAACCTACTGCTTATCCTCTTCATTTGAGCTTATAGTTCAGAAACTTCTGGAGACCACAGATAGGTAACGTTCACCCAGCTGGCCTGAGTACTCAGAGATGCCTTTTTGTTGGGCTTTTCTACCCCTTCTCCTTAAGGCTTTGGTCTTCCTTCTCTTGCAGCGTAGATCTGAATGATGCTTTGTAAGAACTGGGCTTTCTGGCACGGTGTCTTATTCCAAACGAAGCTGAAATATAAATAGACAAGGCAAAATGTTTTCTCAGTTCTGCAGATGCAAAAGTAAGGCTCGTGCTGAAGCCCTGTTCTGCTTTTAAGGTCACGTCAAGGATTTTGACAGCTCTGCAGTTCAGCTTTTGGGTCAGTTTCGATCCCTTTGCAGGTGAAGCTCTTCAGTGGGTTCCTGTCCAAGCAGTTTGGGGTCTGAGCTGGCTGTGTATCTCCTTCAGTTCCACCCAGCAGTGTGGGTCTGCCTCAGGGCTCTGAGATCCATCTCAGCACAGATCTCAGCTGCCTCTGTTTCCAGCTGCTCTCCCTCCCTGGTGGCTCTGAGGGATGCTGGCAGGTTCCATGGGCATCCTGACACCATTCCTTCCCAGGCAGGGTCACAGCACGCAGCAGCCGTGTGGCTTTGAGTTGTTTGCTGCTCCTGGACTCGCTGTCTGTCTGAAGATAATTGCAAGTCCTAATTAATAGCAAATTAACAAAAAAAAGCTCCAGTAACGGAGTAACAAATCTCACTTTGAAATCTTGCAATAGAGGGAGGCTCATTGCAGCACTGAAATTTAAGCTCTTACCAATCTACTAAGAATAATTTAAAAAGAAAAGTGTTTCTAAGCGTGCTGGGAGCTGCAAATAAATACATTTCCTTCTGTTCCAGGCCTGATGGACACCAGAACAACTTGAGGAGCTCTGCATACGAAGCTCTGATGGAAATAGTGAAGAACAGTGCCAAGGACTGTTACCCTGCTGTGCAGAAGACAACGTTGGTCATCATGGAGCGGCTTCAGCAAGTGCTGCAGATGGAGGTGGGAGGATGAGGGGCTTTGAGCCCTGGTGTGGCTGCTGCTGGCTGTGTGTCTTCTGGGCTCTTAGGGGCAGGCTGGGTGCATGAAGTGCCTCTCTCATCTCAAATTGGAAAGAGCAGGCATTGAAAAATGGATTTCTTGCCATTCGTGCTGCTGCTGAGATCTGCTGGGTTTGCGTGGACCATGAGGACAGCGTTCTATATTTGGGGTTCTGTTCTGTCCTTTCAGTCTCATATCCAGAGCACTTCAGACAGAATCCAGTTCAATGATCTTCAGTCTCTTCTCTGCGCCACTCTCCAGGTGAGTGCACGAAGCTCCTGCTTTGTGGTTGTGGGGAGGAGGTTTGGGGGGGGGGGTTGGAGGTCGGCTCCTACATTGGCTTTGGGGTGAACAAATTGCTCTGCTTGGCACCAGCAAAAAGCTCTGCAACAGATTTAATTTGTTCATCTGCCTCTTGTGGTCGGTGTTCTTATTTAAAACGGCGCTAATTAAAATGCACTGAGTGTCCTTGAAATTAAACATCTGGTAATGAACACCCACGTGGCTCGGAGCGCCGGCACACTTCAGCTCCTCTCCCCTTCTTACCAAATGCATTGAACACAGCCACCCTTCTCCCCAAATCTTCACCAGATCGTCCTGCTGAAGCACAGGGTGCCCAGGGTTGGAGCTTTGCTGTTGAGCACTGCAGGAAGGTGGGAGCCCTCTGCCTATGGAGCCTTTTCTTTTGGCACCTCTTGTGCCTCTGCTTCCTTCTGGAGGTCGCACGCGTGGAATCGACCTGCCAGCTTTAATTTGCAAACAGTTTTCTTCATTAGCACAGCAGCTGAGCCCCGAGGTGCTTAATGCCACGCAGCAGAAATGAACAGGAATAAAACACCGTCCTGCTGCGTGGTTTTTCCAACAGGAGAAATAGTTAGGAACGTTCACCAGGAGGGAGGAGAAACTGATAATAATGGAGAGCAGTGGGGAAAACTGAGGCCTGCTGTTGGAACTGCCCAACTCGGTGTCTTTGATTTTTCCTGATAGAGCTGCTCTGGTTTTGAGATGAATGCTTTGCTCTGCGCTGTTTGTAGGTGAGGTTGCTTTTTGCTCACCCCAGAGGCGTTCAGCTGCAGTTGGCTGTAAAGATGTGCTGTGCCTTGGATTAACAGCCAGCATCTCTGAGATGTATTTGTGTGGTGCAGAAGCAGAGCTTCCGTGCCACCTATGATGGGCAGCAGGACATCATTGTGGCATTGCTGTGACTTGAGAGGGGCTTTTTTATCTTGTAATGCAGGGCCAAATTTGGGCTGGCCAGCTTACAAAGGGAAACCTGCAGAACAGCCTATGCAGCAGGAACAGTAAATTCAGCTTGTTCTGTAGCTGGGAAACGGAGAGCAGCTCAAAACGGACGGCACTTTGCTCTCGCACTGACAAAGCATATTCCTGCAGCAGCAGAATTCCAACAGCAGCTTTGCTTTCAGCTCAGCACGCTCTGAAGCGTTCAGGGAGGTGGAGGCTGAATTCAGCTGGGCGTGCGTGGAAGCACTGATGGTCTCTTTCTCTCTCTGTCTCTTCCCCTTTCCTGCTTTTAGAACGTCCTGCGGAAGGTGCAGCACCAGGATGCCCTGCAGATCTCAGACGTGGTGATGGCATCTCTGCTGAGGATGTTCCAGAGCACGGCGGGCTCAGGGGGTGTGCAGGAGGACGCCCTGATGGCGGTCAGCACCCTGGTGGAAGGTTGGTGCTGGGCTTGGGCAGCAGGGCTGGGTGCTCCCTGCTCTCGTTGACCCTGCAGTGCCCCATAAACCCCCCTGTGCTCAGTTCCTGCTGTTCCTCAAGGTGTGCTTTTGACAGCGCAGCTCGCCGCATCTGTCACCGAAGCCCTGAGCCTGCTGGATTATTCTGGGCTGTGTTTCTTGAATGAATAGCTCGTTTTCTGTTAATAACGTGGTTACAATGCAAATTCTGCCAGGAGAAAGGAGGAGTTGTGCTGTGTGCAGTGCTGAGCATAATGGGAACCTGCTGCCTTCCAGGGCTGAGCTTATCTGAGTGATTCACGCTTGCTGCTGCTGCTGCCTGAGCCCCGTTGCTGCTTTGGGATGTTTTCTCAATGGTCCATTTGAAGTCATTGTTCTCGTTTCAAAGAAATCACAGTGGTGATGGTCAGCATTACAGTGAGTCAGAGGTGGTGACATGGAATAAAATGGGGTTGTGGCAGCCTGGGCAGAGTGAGCTGATGTTCAGAAGTTGTGCTGGAGCTCGGAGGGGGATGCAGCACTGTGTGGAAGCTGCTGAAAGCCTGGATGTGCCCACACTGCCTGCGGCTTCTCCAGGAAAAGCCACTGCCTGTTGCAGTGGGAACACGGGGCAGCCTGCAGGCACAGCAGTGCTGGGTTTGTAATGCAGGAGCTGCTGCTTCCCCATGCTGCAGGCAGCAGGTCTGTGCCCTCAGCCCTCTGCAGAGCCTGCTGCTGGGTTTGCCTGAGGCACTGGGAAGTGAATGGGGAAGATTCAGAGGGAGCAGTGCTGACTGAGCAAGGGGCAGAAAGGAAAACTGTCCTCCTGAGCCACGGAGCTTTTTGCTTTGGGCAGATAGAGCTGTGTGATCCTAGTGACACAGTGGTGTGGGGAAGGGAGGAGTTGGAGGAGAGAAAGAGCGGGCTTTGCGGCGTGAAGGAAAGGTTTGGCTTGAGTTCTTGACTCTTGCTGGAAGACAAACATCCTAAGGAAGGCCCTGCGTGAACCGGGCAGCTCTGAGTGAAGAGGTGGAGCACCTGTCTCCAAAAGAAAGGCACTGCAGCTATAGCAGAGCGGTGTGGGGAGGCTCAGAGCTTTTGGCTGATGCAGAGCTCCGCAGGGTCAGTTGGGCAGGGAGCACTCAGCATCCTTCTGAGTGTGGGGAAGGGGCTGGTTGTCTTCAGAAGCCCCGAAGGACAGAGTTCTCGGAATCATTTCAGTCCCTGTGTAGGAGCTTCAGCAGCGTTCAGTTTTTGTTGTGATGGCTGCTGGAGATTTGGTGTGCTGTGCTCCTGTGCACAGTGCAGGCCCTCGTTTTAGGTGGAGGATAACAGTGGGTTTCTGTTCTGTTGAGTTCCATCACATGCATGGCAGGTTGGGGTTCTTCTCTCTAACAAGAATATTTTTCCATGCACAGTCTTAGGTGGAGAGTTCCTGAAGTACATGGATGCCTTCAAACCGTTCCTTGGCATTGGACTGAAGAACTATGCTGAATACCAGGTAGAGTCAAAGCAGGGCTGCCCTGCACTTGCAATCTCCAAATCTGCTCTCAGGTGCTGAGTTCAGCGTCTGTAAAGCATCACAGCTCTTGGTGGTGAAGTGCAAAGGGAGTCCTGTGGATTTCTCTCTGATTACTGGCCTCGCATGCAGATTTAGGCTCTCTTCATTCAGCAGAAGGCCTCTGTTGACTTTACGCCTGCATTTTGGCACTGGTGGCACAGGAGTTGCTCTTGATGGGGGGGGAAGTGGTTGCTGCCAGCTGTGAACTTCCAGCAGAAGCTGGGCAGCATTGGTTCACATTGCTGGCACTGGGGCCTCCTGCCCTCCCTGCTGGCGATGCGTGCTCAGCTCCTCACAGCTCGATGTAAAAGGCTAATAACATTAAAAAGGGCTCATCAGCCGTTAGGAGGGTTGTTACAGTCAGTGACACAGAGTGTCACCACTGCTCAGAGCTTTAATTTAATGAGCTGGCGCCGTGAGGACGGAGAGTGGAAGCCTGACTCAGCGGTGGGTGTCTGACTTGCTGTTCTATTTGCAGGTCTGTCTGGCTGCAGTGGGCCTGGTTGGTGACTTATGCAGAGCCCTGCAATCCAACATCTTGCCTTTCTGTGATGAGGTTATGCAGCTGCTCTTGGAGAACTTGGGGGTGAGTGTTTAGCTCCTCATTAGTGGTTAGTAACAGTTGGCTTGCACGCTGAGGAAAAAGTGGGAGGTGGGAGAAGCTGAAGTGCTAGGCGTGCTCTGAAGATCTCGTGTTTGACAACTGTGTCACTTGGAGCTTGAATGGGATCCAACTGTGTCGAGGATAAGGATTTGCATCTCCAGAGAAGGTCGTGCTTCATTAGCTCCTCCGATTAGGGAGGCGCAGCCGAACGTAACGGTGCTGAAATCTGTTCCAGAATGAAAACGTTCACAGGTCTGTGAAGCCACAGATCCTCTCTGTGTTCGGAGACATCGCCCTCGCCATCGGAGGAGAGTTCAAGAAGTACCTGGATGTTGTGCTCAACACCCTCCAGCAGGCTTCCCAGGCCCAGGTGGATAAGGTGAGGCGGCTCTGCGGGTGGTGGAGCTCATAGGTGAGTGAGCAGTGGGTGCTGAGGGCGCTGCTGACACGGTGCTCTCCTGCCTTCCAGTCCGACTACGATATGGTGGATTACCTGAATGAGCTGAGGGAGGGCTGCCTGGAAGCTTACACAGGCATCATTCAGGGATTGAAGGGAGACCAAGAAAACGTGCACCGTGAGTACGAGTGGTGGCTGCTTTATTGTGTGTGTGCGTGGAATGATGGAGGGAGGTGGGAGAGCCTGCTTGGACGGGGCTCCTGTTGCAGTAGTTGTCACAGCCACGGGCACAGCCTTGTTAATTCACTGCTGTGTGGCAGAGAGAGCTCGGTTCCTGTGTAGGGAATGAGCTTAGAGCCCTTCTTCATGGTGTTTCTTCCTCCTTTGGCATTTTGTGCTCCTTCCCTGGCTGAGGGCTCGGGGTTTGGCTGTCCAGGAGCACGCAGGAAGGCCTTGCGAGAGGCAGAAGTTAAACACGAGCTGTGTTTCAGCCTGCTGTAACGAGGCTCTTTTCTTTCAGCGGATGTGATGCTGGTGCAGCCCAGAGTAGAATTTATTCTGTCTTACATTGACCACATTGCTGGAGATGAGGATCATACGGACGTAGTAGTGGCGTGTTCTGCTGGACTGATAGGGTGAGCATCCTGATCCTGCGTGGACGCTGACAGCGTGTTTGTGAGGCAGAATTCTGTGCATCAGATGCATCTGAAGCTGCATTTTTATGGCTGAAGTGTTTTGTCACCGGTTCTGGGTCTTTCAGTTTGAAAAGGTGTAAAGCAGGCAGCATAAACGAGGCCCTTAATTGGGAGGGTGAGAAGCAGCAGTGGTGACGAGCGGTGCGTGTTGCAGAAGTTCAGATGTGGGATCTGTCAGGGATGAGCTGCCTTTAAAAGCAAAGCACCCAAAAACCCTTGGATGAGCAGCTCAGGGCTGAATTTAGGTGGAATGGAAGCATGGAGGAGATCAGTGTTGGGACGGGAGGTTGAGTGTCTCCATTTAGTTAAGAGGAGGAAGGAGGAGGTCCTCAGCAAGGAGCAACCTGTGCAGCCTTTCCTAAAGGCCCTGAGCTGTGAGCCAGGTTTCTTCCAGCTCGCGAGAGCCGATCAGAGCGGTGTTGGCACACTTGTGGTGCTCAGCCTCAAAGCCTCTCTTGCTTCTTCAGGGATTTGTGTACAGCGTTTGGGAAAGATGTACTGAAATTAGTAGAAGCTAGACCCATGATACATGAACTGCTAACTGAAGGGAGAAGATCCAAGACGAACAAAACGAAAACCCTCGCTACCTGGGCGACTAAAGAACTGAGAAAACTGAAGAATCAAGCTTGGTAAGGGCAGCACCCCCCTTCCTTTTCATGTTGCATAATCCCAAAATTGGCTGGACTCCTGAGCCTGAATGAGGTGCTGCACCAAAGCCTTGTTCTCAGGAAGGTTGCTGTTAATTTATTGCCCTGTGAACAAACCCTGTCTGGGATCTTGGCACAGCGGGAGCGAATGCAAGCAGCAAAACGGTGAACTGAGTTGGGAGGAGAGCAGCTGCAGGCTTTGAGGGCTCCTTGGGTTGTGAGATGCGTCCTGGCTGAGCTGCAGCAGCCCCAGGGGTGGCAGATGAGCTCTGTGAGCTCTGCAGCACTGCTGAGCGCCTTCAGGAGCGGGTTGTTATTGCATTACTGCAATACATTGGGACTGCATGACAGCTGTTGAGTCGTTTGCTTTGTGCCTGCGCTCTGTGCAGCTCTGCTGGCTGCCCAGGGAGGTGGTGGAGTCGCCGAGCCTGGCAGCGTTCAAGAGGCGCCTGGCCGAGGAGCTGCAAGATGTGGTTTAGTGCTGGTGGTACTGATAGGAATCACAGAATCACCCGGGTTGGAAGGGACCTCAAGGATCATGTAGTTCCAACCCCCCTGCCCAGCAGGGCCACCAAACACACACATTCAGATCAGGTTGCCCAGGACCCCGTCCAACCTGGCCTTAAACACATCCAAGGACGGGGCATCCACAACCTCCCTGGGCAGCCCGTTCCAGGGCCTAACCACTCTCCTTGTAAAGAACTTCCCCCTAACATCCAACCTCAATCTTCCCTCCTTCAGCTTGGATCCATTTCCCCTGGTCCTGCTGTTGTCAGCCCTTTGGAAGAGTTTACTCCCCTCGTGGGTGTAGGTTCCCTTCAGGTATTGATAGGCTGCAATGAGGTCACCCTGCAGCCTTCTCTTCTCCAGGCTGAACAAGCCCAACTCCCTCAGCCTGTCCTCATAGGGGAGCTGCTCCAGCCCCCTGCTCATCTCAGTCGCCCTCCTCTGGACCCTTTCCAAAATCTCAATGTCTTTCTTGTACTGAGGGCTCCACACCTGGACACAGGACTCCAGATGGGGCCTCACAAGAGCCGAGTAGAGAGGGACGATCACCTCCCTGTCCCTGCTGACCACCCCTCTCCTGATGGAGCCCAGGATCCCATTTGCCTTTCAGGCTGCCAGAGCAACACTGCTGCCTCATGTTCAGTCTCTCGTCCATCAGGACCCCCAGGAACAGGACAGGGGTTGGACTGGGTGATCTCGCAGGTCGTTTCCAACCTTGTGATTCTGTGGTGTCTTGTTGGCCTGTATGCAGACTTGGAACACGTTTGGTCCGATTCTCAATCGCACTTTTCTGCTTGCAGATCTGTTACTGCTGGGACGACACCTGAGACCCCCGCTGGAAATCTCCAATCTTTTGAAGAAGAAAAAAAAAAAAACCAAGAAAAAAAAACCACAAAAAAAAAAAAAAAACAAAAACAAAACAAAACCAACCAACAAAAAAAAAAAACCCGACAACCCGGAAGTGAGGAGTGTGCACGGATGCTGAATGTTTGGGAGTGAGAGGATGATGAGTGAGTGAGGCTTGAAAGCAAACCACGCGCAGAATCCCGCCACGGCAGCGGCGCTGCTCGCGAGCTGAGCACCGACTTGCAGCCAAAGCCTCGGCCTCCTCCTCGCTCGTCTTCTTGCAGTGGGAGCCCCGGGCTCTGCTCGGCGATGGCAGCCCCTTCTGACAGCGTGGGGTCGGCGTCCCTGGGCTGCTGAGCAGAGAGGAAAAGAGAGAAAGAGGAAAAAGAGATGGGAGCCAACCTCCGCCCGCGGTAAAACCTCGGCCGCGCGATGCTGTCGGCGCACGGGATGCGAGGAGAGGGGTGAAGGATTTTTTTGGGTCTAAGAGTGAGTGTGTGTGAGTGAGGCGGTGTCTCCACGTTTCTCGACTTCGAGTCATTGCAGTTGATCTCTTCTTTTTTTTTTTTTTTTCCCCCAAAAAGAAAATAGAAACAAACACGGGGTTAGCTGTCGCATTTCATAAACTAACCGAAGTTTTCAGTCTACTGATGCAGCGTAAGAGATGTTAAAAAGGAAAAAAAAGAAAAAAAAAAGAAAAAAAAAAAGAGAAAAAGGAAAAAAAAAAAAAACCCAAGGAAAGTCGCTCCTTTAGGGCTTTTAATTTTGGGGCAACACTGACGAATGTTCAGAGCTCCCGTTCCGAGTGATGCTTTTCATGATCTCGTTTCATCGAAGCGCCTTTCCTTCCTTAATATTGTTCAACTGTGAATGTAGAAATGGGGGAAAAAACAAACAAACAAACGAGCAAACTCAAAACTCTTGCGTTAGAGGGTGTAGAGTGAGTGGTCACACAGGATTTCAGGCTTACAACTCGAATGCAGGCAGCAAGTGCTCTGAATTGGCAGCGAGAACGCAAAGGGAAAGAGCTCTCCTGACTTTGTACTGTAGCAGCCCGAACACCCACCGAAATTTTGTGCCAAAGAGTTGAAAAACAAAACAAAACAAAATGAAAACTTCAGGTCATATTTTGGAATTGCAAAAAAAAAGAAAAAAAAAAATGAGGATAAATTCAATGTTCAAACGTCAATCTGATAAAATGCCATTTGGAAACTGCTCGGCCTTTCGTGCTCTTTATTTAATCAGATCGGATGCGGTTTTGGTCTCTTGCTGCACTTCAAAAACAAAAAAAAAAGGAAGAAATAAATTTATATAAGATATATATATACTGACTTGAGCTTACACAGACGGCACTTGTAAAAGGTTCTATTTTTCCACTGCAGTTGAAGATGAATAAAATGGTGTCAAACATTCCCCAAAACTTCCTTTTTTTGTATTCTTGGTCTTTCCAGTGAAAGGGGAACCTGTGAACCATGTATTTTTTTTTTGGTTAATAGAGTCGTGACGACAGAACTGAGGGGCGAATCCCAACCCAACTGTGGCTGCTCGCTGCTCCCCTGCTCACCCCATGTCTTATTACCACAGGAAGGATCAGAATCTCGTTTCCAGCGAGGCTCCTGCTTTGGAGGAATCCCTCGCTTATCCGAAAGCAATGAGCCGCAGGGATGGAGAGGTGCAGGGCGCCAGCTGCTTCATTTTTACCCATGCAGCCCCCGATGCTGCCAGCACCCCAACCTGCAGCTTGAACGCGGCCGCCTCCAAAACCTCTTTGTGGGAGGGAGGCACAAAACCTCGCCGCTGTTTTATTTTGCAGCCAGCAGCCGGCGATCTGCGTCGTTTTCCCCCCCCCCCCAGTTTCCTCTCTCCCCCAATCTGATCCTCGGCCCCAGCGGCGGCGCCCGCAGCTCTCGTACAGGGTATCAGATACGTGCCTTCCAGTGCTGGGTTCAGATCGCAGTCCCAAGTGCCGACTTTGAACCAGTGTACAAAACCTGAGCCGAGCTCCCAGGCCGCTGAGGAGCAGCGAGAGGCCCTGGGCCACGAGCTCGAGCGATGCCTTTTCTTTTTATTTCGGTTCTTGAGGTGGGGTGGGATTTCCTAAGGGAAAAAAAATAATAATAAATAAATTAAAAAAAAAAAAAACAGGAAAAAAGAAAAAAAAAAAGCCATTCCTGAAGTTGGGGAGGGGGCGTGGAGGGAAGTAATCTGATCATTCCTCAGTGCTACCTGTTTCTGTCCTGTGTGGCTGTTCAGCTGTAGACAGCAGGAGAATAAAGTACACTGAGACAGTAGTGGAAACGAACTCGTGTCCTTTGTGTCTGTGTGGGGCTCCGTGGGGTTTGGCGGTTGGCTGTGATGAGAGGTGGCTGCTGGCTCCTCCAGGGGCTGAGCATCCAGCCTGTGTCCTCTGGGGGGTCAGCACAGCCCCCAGCCTCGGCGTTTTGCCCCCAGCTGCTTGATCCCATAGGGGAAGGAGAACAGCAGCACCCAACGTGCCCCCCCTCATCCCCAGTCTCTTACCTTTATTCTGTTTCTCACTCACAGCACCTTTTGGCTTCATCCCATCCGTTTCTCAGCTCTTTGGCTCCCGTCCACCTTCAGCCATCAACCCATGCCCTGCTGCAGTGTCGCACCGGCTCTCCTCCCACCGCCTGCTGCTCATCACGGTCGCACGGCACCCATCTCCAAACCCAGGGGTACGGCTGATGGATTTACTGTGCTCCCTTGTTTCCAGCACTTCTTAGGGAGCTGCTGCCCTCCCCACCCCCCCCCAAATCAGCCACAGCCCCCGCAGAGCTCTGAGACGTGTGGGTGTGCGGCCACGCTTCCGTCTGCGGAGAGGGAGGTGATGGAGCTGTGTCAGCTGCTGTGTGCACTGGGGATGGGGACATGGCCATGGGCTGGGCCTCTGCGTTGGGCTGGGGGCTGGGGGCTGGGCCACCATGTGGGGCTGGGGGCTGGGGGCTGGGCCACCATGTGGGGCTGGGCCTCGTGCCAGGCTTCAGTGTATGCCTTGGGGACATGGCCTGGGCCTCAGGGGGGGGAGCTGGGCTTCCATGTGGGACTGGCTGGGCCTTGGGGCCAGGCCTCAGTGTGGGATTTGGGGACAGGGCCTGGGCCTTAGGGTGAGGCCTCAGGGAAGGGAGCTGGGCCTTGGAGCTGGGGTTGGGCCTCAGGCAGGGCTTGGCCCCCAGGCCAAAGCTAGGCCTCAGGGCTGGACTCTGCCTCAGGGCCAGGAGCTGAGCCTCGGTGTGGGGCTGCTTAGGAGCTGGGCCCTGCTTTGGAGCCAGGCCTTGGCGCAGGGTCAGCCACGGGCCCTGCAGGGAGCAGAGCGGTGCTCGGCCTTCTGCTCCCAGAGATGCGACCCACAGCCCCATGTTGCAGCACAGGACTGGCGGCTGCCTTGTGAAGCTGCCTTGTTCCTGGGCTGAACAGTTTTTCATTTTCCAGCGTGTAGCAGTGGTGCATTTCCTTGCGTCAGGGATGGCGGGCACAGGAGGAAACGGCGCTGCTGTCAGCTGCCGAGGAGCGGCTTCCTGCCACAGAGCGGGATGGGAAGCAGCCGTGCTGCAGAACCTGGGCCCTGCTCTGCCAGGCTGGGAGAAACAGCTGTGGGCACCCAGTGCTGAGCAGGGGTGGATCTGCGAGGGCAATGGAGGGCTGTGGTGTCTTCCCAAGGCGCTGTGAAGGCGTCACCCCTCGCCTGCCCCCACCGGAGGCAGCACAGACGCTACGGAGCTGCACTGATGGAGACCCAGCGCTGCCTTTCTCAGTGCTGCAGCGGCTTGCTGCATGCATGGATGCATCTTACAGCTGGAGCTACGGCGGCTCGGAACCATCCAGTGCAGCCCCTGAGCCACGCTCGGACATCACTTCCACGGGGACACCAGCGAGGCTCCGATCCCAGCTCTGTGCTGAGCAGAGCAGACGGAGCTCCATGCTCTGCTTCCACGCCAGGGCTGCTCTGCAGCCGGCACAGATCAACCGAGTGGAAAACGATCCGCGGCTTTCCGCTGTCAGCGGCCGCGCGGCAGGGCGATTAGGTTCTGTGCGCGAGGATGCATCTGCACTGGCCTAACCTCACTGCTCAAAATAGCACTTCTCCCAGCGTGGCTGCGGCTGACAGCGTAAATCCAGCTTCATGTTCCTGCGCTGGCGTGGTGCGAGAGAGCAGAAAGCGAGGGGAGAGGCGGCTGCTCAGCCCCATCCCGGCGCCCAGGTGGGGTTGGAGGCCCCTGCAGCCCCCACCTCCCTCCTCTGCGCGCACACGGGTGAGGACGCGCTGTTTTTCTTTGCGTCAAAATTAACTTCCGACCTGATGGAAAACCTGAATTTGCACTTCAAAGCGCTTTGCAGCAATCTGTGAGCGTGAGCAAGAGCCAGAGCTGATGCTCGGCATTTTTTCCAGGCCCCGTTTGCAGCACAGCCCGGCCCTGTGCCCCCGCTGCCCCTTTGCTCCGTGCCCACCGCCGGTCCCTCTTCTCTTGGCCGTGCTCCACCCTCCAAGCAGCTCCCAGCCCCGATGTTGTTGGCTGTGAAGTGCCCAGCACTGTGCTCAGATCTGCCTTCAGCCGTGAGGCTCTTGCTCCGTCACCCCCCCCAAGACCCTCTGATGCAGGGCGGGGGTCCGGCCGTGTGCCAGCAGCTCCCCTCCTGCGCCGGCAGCCAAACTCCGAGTGACGTCTGCTGAATCACCGCCGCTCCGGCACGTCGCCATCCCAGCGATGATGCAGCTGCTCTGTACATAGCCTGGGGGTCTGCATCGGGGTGTGGGGCCGGACCTGCAGCGCTGCCTATGCCAGGTGCTCCCTGTGGGGCCGGAGCTGCACGCTCAGCCTGAACTCCACGCTGTCCTCGCATCAACGCCTCTCCCTCAGCCCGGCATGAGCTGCAGCAGATGGTGGCAATGGGGATCGCTCTGTGCTGACATCTCCATCTTTCCTCCGTTGCAAGCACCTGAACGGGAGTGAAGTCAACCAAGTCATGAGCTGGGATGCAGCTCCTGGGCTCCATCTCCCACCTGGGGTCATGGGATGAAGCCTCGATGGGGATGCGCGTGTCTTTGGGGGCAGTGCCAGGGCTCTGTCCATGCAGTGCTGTCTGTCTGTGCAGTGCTGTCTGTCTGTCCATGCAATGCTGTCTGTCTGTGCAGTGCTGTCTGTCCGTGCAGTGCTGTCTGTCCGTGCAGTGCCACAACTCTGTCCACGCAGTGCAGTGCTGTCTGTCCGTGCAATGCTGTCTGTCTGTCCATGCAGTGCTGTCCGTGCAATGCCGTCTCTCTCCAGCTGCTCCCTGTCTCTCTGACCGCCGGGCTGCTGTTGCCCCCCGCTCCCCCCGTCGCCCCGCAGCCGAACGCAGAGCATCTGTTAATAAACCACGAGCAGCAACGTGGGGTGAAAGAAAAAAATAAACCAACAACCAACAAACCACCACCAAAAAAATCACCCGTATTTCCGTAATGGAAGCGGCTCCGAGAGAACAATTCAGGGAATAAAATGTTCTCCCCGCCCCCCACCGCGCACGGCTGCGGCTCGGCTCAGCTCTCGGCCCCACCGCCCCGTGCGGATGGGGATGGAGAGGAGCCCCCCGAGGGGCCGCCCGGCTCCGCTCCCACTGGGCTGCGTGGGGCGCTGCCCCGCTGGGGGTCGGCGTCGGGGGCGGCCCTCAGCGGAGCCGGACGGACGGACGGACGGACTCGGGTCGGGGCGGTACCGGCGCGGCCCGGGGGGAGGGCGCTGGCGGCCGCCCGGCGCCCACGTGGTTTCGCGGTGTCTCCGGAGCGGAAGAAACGGCGGTCGGGGCCGGGGCTGCGGCGGGGGCGGCGGGGACCGGGGCGGGACCGACACCGGGGCCGGGGGGAAGGGAAAGGAACGGAAGGAGCCGCAGCCCGGCGGGCGCCGCAGCGCAGCGCATCCCGGTGCAGCGCAGCGCATCCCGGTGCAGCGCATCCCGTGCGTCGCCGCGCAGCGCCGGTGAGTGCGGGCCCTGGGCCGGGGGCGGGCGATGCGGGAGGGGAACCGGGCTCCCCCCTCTGCCCGGCGGCTCCCGGCCTCCTCCGGCCCGTTCCTGCTGCCTTTACCGTTGCCGTTCCCGTTGCCGTCCCTCCCCCGGCCCGGCCCCCTCCCGTTCCGGCCCCTTTTCCATCCCCGCCGCCATCCTCGCCCGCCTCCCCACCCCCGGCCCCGCTTTGTCCCCGGCGCTGCTCATCTCGGCCCCTCTGCGCCTTTGTCCCCGTCTCCATCCCCGCCGCTCCCTGCCCATCCCGGGCCCCGTTCCAGCCCCCCCCCCCCCCCCGGTGCCGTGGGCGCTCCCCGAGGCCCCGGTGGACGGGAGGGGGGAGAGGGGGGGAAAGGTCCGGGGCAGCATCAGGGCGGGGGGCTTTGGGGGTCTCCGGGCCTCCCGCGGCCTCGTGTGCACGCACGTGTGCCCCGCAGCCTCGTGCCCCGCCGTGCTCCCCGTGCTGCACCGGGGCCCTCCGGAGCACCGCCGGCGGGAGCGGGGCGCACGCTGCCGTGTGCCTTGCACGCCCATTTGCATGCCGCTTTGTGCACTCCCATTTGCACGTTGCTTTGCATGCCCATTTGCATGTCCGTTCACAACCCCCTTCTGCACGCCCCCTTCGTGCTGACTTGGAGCCGTGGAGCCTCCAGCCCCAGTGCAGTGGGCAGAGATGGGCTCTGGGCCCCGCTGCCCAGCATTGTCCCATTCCCTGTTCCTCCCTTCCCATCTCCGTTCCCACCCCATTCCCTCATCCCTAATCCCTCATCCCCATCCCCATTCTCCCATTGTCCCGTCCCCCCTCCCGCAACCCCAATTTCCCTCTCTTTCCAGAAGGGCTGACCACCGGGAATAAGGAGGCAGCAACAGCAGCGTGGAACCCCACAAACTCCCTCTGTGATCCCCAGAACCCAATGCCTGCTGTGCTGCCTCCTGCTGAGCCCCCGCTGCCCCCCACCCTCACCTGAGCCCTGGCACTTGTCCCGCAGCCCTGCCCAGCCTGCATCACCTCGCCCCGCTCACGGGGCCCACTGCAAGGCAAGTGGTGCTTTGGGGGGGGGGGGGGGGTCCTGCTGGGGGGGCCTGGGGGAAACTGAGTCACAGGAGGGCCAGGCAGGGGGCTCAGCACCCCAATGGGAAGCTTGGCACCACCATGCAGCCCTCCTGGGGTCTCGCTTTGAGGGAGCCTCCAGGCAATTTTGCACGTTTTTGTGCATGCCTCAGTTTCCCCATGGGGAAATGATGATGCCTGAGCTGGGGGGGGGAGGGGGCGGCCCTGTCCCTCCATCACTATCTGGGGGGGGGGTGATTTAAAGCCCTGATGGTGATGCTGGACTGCAGTGCCGGGGGTTGGTCTGCATTTCGTGCCCCTCATCCCATCAGAGGCTGCAAGATCCCCCC
>NW_024884728.1:0-4753 GCF_019232065.1 Centrocercus urophasianus | reverse complement strand
GAGCAGTCAGTGTCCCTGTCGTCGTCCCCCCAGCTCTGGGAGGGGCTCAATGGCCGGGTTTGGCCTCAGGCTGTCCCCGCCGCACCCTGCAGCGCTCGTTTCCCGTTCCTGCCTGCTGCCATGAATTATTTGTGTGGCCGCAGCTCCCGGATGAGGCCGGGACGGGGTGAGCCGCGGGCACACGTCCTCCATCCCCGTGCTGGTATATAGGGCAGCTCTGCTCCGTGTGTGTGTGGGAGGGTGGGAAGCAGCTCGCGTGCGTCGCGAGGTGGGAGTCGGCGGCGCCGGCCTCTATTTCTGGCACTCAGCTCCTTGGGGGGCGTTGGGAAAGTCACCACGGTCGGTCCCCCCCCCCCCCCCCCCCTCTGGGATGCTCGCTGCCACCCCAGCTCCATGATGCTGGTGCTCTGCAGGCTGTTGGGACCCCTCTGTTCCCATTCATTGTGGGGTTGCATGCGGCTGCTGTCCCCTCCTTGCTGCTCGGTGGCCCTGGGAGGGCCTTGGGGCTGCATCCCCCCCCCCCCCATCTCACTGGGTCCCCCAGGCAGAACTCACACTGTGCCATGGACTCCATGTTCGAGGACGACATCAGCATCCTGACACCAGAGGCTTTGGGGCCGGATGAAGACTGGCTGGACAGCCCCAACACCGACCTGTCGGGGGAGATGTGCTCCGCGTCCCATTTCGCCCTCATCACTGCATACGATGACATCAAGAACCGCCTGAGCGGGCTGGAGAGGGAGAACTCCACGCTCAAACGGCGCCTGAAGATGTATGAGGTGAAGGTGAGAGCTTCGGGGTGGAGCTGGGGGGGGGTCTCGGGGCTGGGGTCCCGCTGATGCTCTGTGCAGTGCCCGCTGCTCGGCGAGTTCGGAGAGGAGCACATCTTCTCCATCTATGAGGCCAAGGAGACGTCGCTGCTCAAGAGTGAGAAGGCATCGCTGCAGCAGCAGCTCAACCAGTTCCAGCACGAGGTGCGTGGGGAGGAGGAGGGGGGGTACTGGGAGCTTTGGAGGTTCCTCGGATGGGTGTTGAGCCCCTCGCCCTGTCCTGCAGCTGGAGAAGAGCAAGGAGCGCGAGGAGCAGCTGGATGAGATGATCCAGGCCTATGAGAAGCTGTGTGTGGAGAAGGCAGACCTGGAGTCAGAGCTGGGCGAGATGGTGGGCACCGTGGGGATGGCATTGTGGGGATGGCATTGTGGGGATGGCACTGTGGGGATGGCATTGTGGGGATGGCATCGTGGGGATGGCACTGTGGGGATGGCATTGTGGGGATGGCATCGTGGGGATGGCACCGTGGGGATGGCATTGTGGGGATGGCATCGTGGGGATGGCATCGTGGGGATGGCATTGTGGGGATGGCATCGTGGGGATGGCACTGTGAGGTTGGTACCATAGGGATGACACAATGGTGCTTCAGGGTCCCCTTCCCCAGCTGACAAATCCACTCCTGTCCCAGCGAGCTGCAGTGCTCATTGGTGACACAGCTGTGGCTTGGGAGGGGGCTGCAGTGACGCAGGGCTGGGGGCTGATGGGGTTTCCATGTGGTTCTGGGGCTGTGTTGGGGTTTTTATCCCTGCTGTGCCCAGCGGTCCTCCCAGCTCCCCACTGTCGCACCCTGCGCTTGGGTTCGGTGCAGGGCAAGCAATGCTCTGCAAACCCCACAGTGCTGCCCTGCCCCGGGGACAGCATCCCACCTCCAGCTGATGGGGGTCAGGGTGAGGCAGGGGGCGATGGGGCTCACCCTTATGTCCCCCCCCCCTGGCAGCGGGCGCTGGTGGAGACGCACCTGAGCCGCATCCGGAGCCTGGAGCAGCAGCTGCGGCAGCGCGAGAGCAACCCTTTCCCTGGGGTTGGCCCGCTGCCTGGCCAGGAGGTGCCTTTTCTCTCCCTGCACCCCAACCCTGGCCTCAGCCACGGTGAGCTGCCCCCCACCCCCCCCTTCCCCCAGCATCATTCTGTGCCTTTGGGGCTGAGAAACGCTCCGTGCCCGCAGTGCTGGAGCGCCCGGGGGGGTGGCCGAGCCGTGGGCTGGAGGCTGAGCTGGAGGCAGCGCGGCAGGAGGCGCAGCGAGCGCAGCACCGCGAGGAGCACCTGAAGGCCGAGTGTGAGCGGCTGCAGCTGGAGCTGAAGCACCTGCAGGACAGCCGGCAGCAGGTAGGGAGTGGTGGGCTGCAGCCCCATGGGGGGTCAGGGGGGAGTGGGAGCTCATGGTGCATCCCGTCCCATCCCCAGGAGCAGTCAGAGCGGGACATGGCATGGGTGAAGAAAATGGGTGATGACCAGTAAGTGCCTGCAGGGTGCTGGGG
The DNA here is from genome assembly GCF_019232065.1 of Centrocercus urophasianus. NCBI lineage: Eukaryota > Metazoa > Chordata > Aves > Galliformes > Phasianidae > Centrocercus > Centrocercus urophasianus. The sequence goes on along the minus strand of NW_024884728.1, from coordinate 2,444 downwards.
TGGGATGGAATATGATGGGGTGAGGGGATGGGATGGGATGGGATGGGATGGATGGGATGGGATGGGATGGGATGGGATGGGATGGGGTGGGATGGGGATGAAGGTGGGATGGGATGGGGTGGGATGGGATGGGATGGAATGTTGTGGGATGAGATGATAGGATAGGATGGGATGCTATGATGGGTTGCGCTGTGATGGGATAGATGGGGTGGGATGGGATGAGATGGGGCACAGTGATGGGATGTAATGGGGTGGATAGGGTGGGATGCCATGCGACAGAATGGGATGCAGTGGGATGGGACAGAAGGGATGGGATGAGCTGTGATGCGACGGGATGCAATGTTTGGGACGAGTTGCAATGCAATGGCATGAGATGCGGTGGGATGGGATGGATGGGCTGGGGGCTCGTGGTGCCCTGTGCGGCACCGTTCCACCCTCTGCTCCATCACCTCCTTACGGGCAGGGCTGGGGTCGCCGTCCCTCCTCCCTTTTCCCCCGTCCTCTTTCGGGGCTCTGCGCCGTGCGGGGAGCCGCCACTGCCCGCAGAGGGCGCCGTTGCCACGCAGCACCGCGCAGCGCCGCACCGCGCCGAGCCCCATCGGCGCCCAACGCGTGGCGGCCCCGGCTGCGCTCTGGCTGTGCCGTCCCGGGGCGCTGGGACTCGGGGGGGTTGGAGAGCCTTGCCCCCCGCCCCCCCCCCGGGCTGTGACGGATTCGGCCGCACCTCACATCGCATCTCCCTGGGCGCGTGGGGCAGCGCGGAGCTGTGGACAGATCGGAGCTGACGTTCAGGGCGCGGGCTGGGAAGGCGCCGTATTTCCACCCCCCCCCCCCCCTTCCTTTTTCTCGCCCCGACGGATGCTTTGGCTGTTTCTGCTCTCCGATCCGCACTGAGTTCCACCCCTCCATCCCCCAGCACCCCCAGGCCTTCCCCGTTCATTCACTTCAGGTTTGCAAAGCTCAGCCCCGCTCTGCCTGCGGACCCCCCCGCGCACAGCCCCCCTCCAACAGCTCCACGCTCCATTTATCAGCCCTTCTCCGCTCAGGATGGGGAAACTGAGGCACCACCAGCCCCACACCCCACACCAACCCCCTCTCCCAGGGCAGATCCCCTTCCCCAGCGCTGTGCTTTGTCCTCCCCGGAGCTTTTCTTGTAAATAAGGCCCTTTTTGGTAACTGCCCCCTTTCCACTTTTCGGCGCTTCCATCTCCGGGTGACTTCTCTTTCTTTCTTTCTCCAGATGAGTCACCCTGCCTCTGTAGTGCAGCCGCAAGGGCAGCAGGGTTGGGGTTTGACTCACACCAACCCCCCATGGCAGCGCTGCCTTTTGTTGTGGGGGTGATGGCCGCTGCCCCACCTGCTCCTTTTTGGGGCTCAAAGGCTTTTTGTGCCAACTCCCAGCGCGGCACCTCGAAGCCCTGCGCCTGCGCTGCTGTGGATGGGAGGGCTGGTGGCTTTTTCCTTTTTTCCTTCATGTTTTGCCCCTCGTTGGCTGTTCCCAACCAAACCAAACCAAAGGGTTCTTCCTCAGTTGGGGCTGCAGGATCCCAATGCATAGAGCAGCACCCGGGGGGAGAGGAAGGGTTGTTGCAGGGTCCGTCCTGGTTGAGATCTCCAACAGTGGCAATGCTGCAAACCATGGCTGTGTCCTGCCCTCCCGTGCCACTTTTTGGTAGGATTTTGTGGCTTGTAAGGGGATTTTATGGCTTGTAATGGGATTTTATGGCTTGTGGTGCATCTCAAGGAATCCGTGGTTCCCTTGGTGCACAGGGTCACGGTGGCACCTCAAGGACACCCCCAGCCCCTCTGTTTTGCTGTGCCACCCCACGTCACCCCCTGCACATGGCACAGGGAGCAAACCCCCAGCCTGGTCGGCATTGGGGTGATGCAGGAAGGTGACCCCCGAGGAGCAGCTTGGAGTGCTGGAGGGGTTGGGAGGCAGAAGTCACATGCCTGGCTGCCCCCCCCCCCCTCCCCCTTCAGCCCTTTGCATGCTCTCCCCCTGCCCACCCTCTGCCCACACGCAGATAGCAGATAAGCTGTGGTTTGTGCTTTCATTTAAGGACTGGCTCTTGTTTTCCGGGTGCGGGGTCGCTTTCCCCCCCCTGCCCCCCATGCAGCCACATGTCCCACATTGAGGACAGCCTCCCCAACAAGCTTGTTGCTCGGGCAGGGGGCTGTACCCCACTCCTGCTGCAGCACTGGGGGGGCAGGGGGGCTGCAGGGAGGAGCCCCCACTGCTGGCACTGATGCTGGGGGGGCCCTGTGGTTGGGCACGATGCAGTGTGGTTGACATCTCGTGTGTCAGTGGCACCGTGGGGGGAAGCGACACGGGCAGCTCCCTCTGCAGCCCCCTGTTCCTTTTTAGGGCTGGGGGGCCTTGGGCTCTGTACCACAGGACCCTCAGAGCTTCCTCTGGAGGTGAACCAAGGGGAGAAGCTGCT
>NW_024884727.1:0-12367 GCF_019232065.1 Centrocercus urophasianus | reverse complement strand
GGGAATTAAGATAATCATATCATTGGCAATTATATGTGCATTTCAATGAGAAGGGTTTCAGGTTGGGGTGACTGGTGGGGAAGTCTATTCTGTCTTTGCAAATGTATTGACTCTTTTTGCAAACTTACAGCCTTGAATATTTCCTAGTCCCTCAAAAAACTGCTGCAATACTTGTAGTTACAAGTAGGTTTTGGTGCTGGTCTCCTGAAGGTTTCTCTAGCCCTTCAGAGGTCAGGTATTCAAAAACTGAAAAAATATATCATAGCTTCAGTGAAGTCAGAGATAAGCCACTTACCATAACCAACTAAAGATCCGCCTTCATATATTTCAGCTCTAAAAAACAGTGAATCTCACAGGAAAAACAAAAAGACAGCATCCTGGCAGATAAGTTTACTTTTGAAGCCTGATAATTTACTAAGTGTGGTATAGACTTTGCACAGGCCAAATAAATCATAAATCTATTTTAGTCCTAAAAAACTGAGAAACACCTTTCTCTGGTTCATTCCACCTGGTATTCTTCAGAGAAAATTTTAAATCACTAATTGGTACTTCAATAATTCCATGTCTGTACGTCCTTGATCTCATTTTCACTTTTTCTTCCACTCATGCTTGTGCATTTGCATGTCTGTATTGAAATCTGCTCCTGCTCTCAGTAACCAAGATGCATTTTCCTACTGGTTCCAATACTTCACAAATAGGATTTTCTGAGCAGCAGAGACTAGGCATGCCTTGTGCGGTGCTGGATATTTGAAATCCAAGTATCAGGGGCCTAAGCAATGGGCTAGGCTATATGAATATTTTTGAAAGACTCAGCCTTTTTCATATGAACCGAAAAGCAGGATTTCTCTTCCTGTGAGTAAAGGAAGAGGGCCAGAAAGTCCCAGGAGCATTCTGATTTTCTGAGTGCATCCTGGTGCTTTGAGCAGCTGCTACTCACTAACGCAACCTCAAGGTGCAGCAAAAGCCCAACCCACTGGGCAGCACTGGTGGGACAGGCATTCACCCCGTTTGACCTGTGTAGGTGCCACCAATGTCCTATCGAGTAAGCATTACTGCTACTGCTGCTTGTTGAAGAGCTGCCCAAGGAAACCAGGGCTCCACGCTTCCCCACCTCCCCCTCCTCGCACACCTGGTCCTGGGCAGCCACAGTCTGGCCATGGTAAAAGCAATCATCTTTGCAGCATGAGAAACAAGCGGGCAGCCGAGCTTCGTCTGTACCAGGTTCATAACGAGGAACAGAATAAGTGATTTTTAAAGATGGGCTTATAAATCATTAAAGTAACATGGGACAGGCCTGAAGTTTGTTTTGCAAGCTGGAATGGGAATTGTAACATCCGTATTTCAAAATACACACTCACCCTTATGCTCTCATTTCCTGTGGATGGCATCCAAATTTAACCTTTCATTTCTTGAAGAGCGGTGACTTATATTTATCTGGTAGAATAAGCAAATGGCCAACTATGGCAAATCCAGGGAGCTCTTTTAAATCTATCAGCTAAAATTAAGATAAGTGCATTTCAAACATCCCCCTGGAACTTTGAACTTACACTCCCTACCTGCTACCAGCTGTTTTTCTTGCTTTAGTGGATGTTTAGTGGTAGAGGCTCCTCTCAGTCCTCTGTGCCCTGCAGCCTGAAACCTGCCCCACCTCTGTTGTACCAAAGAGGTGGGAAATCCTGGCGGTAATCCAGAGAAAACCTTCTCCTTAGCCAAGGAGGCTCTACCTATAAGTCCATCTCCATGAATGGAAGCAGAAACAAACAGTGAAGATCTAGAGCTAAGCTCTTCGGGGACCATAGGAATGGCTCTGGGGCCTTGGGAGAAATTGAGAGGTCCAGTGAAGATGCTGGTTGTTGCTGCTCTGAGGCACAACAGTTTTTCAGCATTCTTGCTTTTTAGTTCTGGCTGCATTTCTTCAGTGACAAACACAGTGATGCTCTGCTTTCTCCACTGCAACTTTTTAAGTCTTGGTAGGAAGTGATCGTGGATAGATGGGATTTGGGTTCCTACAGCCATTGCTACTGGTGCACAATGCTTCATTTTCAGCAAGGATTCTTTCAAGGCAGCTTTCTTAAGATATCTCTGAGGACGCAGTAAGAAGTGTTGTGGCTCATGAGCAGTTCACTTTTACTAAAAACACCTCCACACGGGTGCTCCATTAGCAAGACCTACAACAGATGGCTCTTCGTGGCCTCAGATCACACTACCACAAAGTTTGCAGTCACCAAAAGAAAGTGGTGGCCACTCTCTTCAGTTAATAGGAGCTGCAAGACCATGGAAAACTGTACAAACGTCCCTCAGGGTGTATTTATAGGAGCTCCAGTGTAGTTGCCCATTGCCTCAAGTAACTAGGAATTAATACGCGCTCCCTCGACAACTTTGGCTCTGGTGTTTGTGCCAAGTGCTTTAGAGGGTGGCAAGGCTGGGGAAGGGAGGGGCTTTCCACACTGGTAGGCCCATCTGAGAACTTTTTAATCCTTATTACTGTTACATTTCTCTATGCCTGCCAGCCCACAAGAAGGTTTGAAAGTCAGCCTGACCTCTGGTGTGTCTGATCTAGATCCAACAGGGAATGAGATCAGGGAGCTGTGAGAAGCAAGCTTAATGGGGAGTCTGCTGCAAACTAGCAAAACAAATAATAGAAGCTTGCTTTTTTTGTTGTAGAAAATACAGTGCTATGGCTTTTGGGTGCCAAGAGGCAGTTCTTTTAATAGCGACATTCTTTGTAATGCTGATGAGTGGCAATATAGAAAGATGAAAGTAGGAGGGCATTGTATTATAGTCTTACATATATTATGCCACAAAGAAAATGCAGTTGCTGGGTGGGGATTCTTCACCCTCCTCCCGCTGAGCTATTCATGCAAATTCTCTTCTGCAGATGGCAATCCCCATTCCATCTCTTCTAAATCCCAAGGGGTTTGCCAACTGACTTTCAATTTTCAAGTGGAAATAGTAGGACTGAACGGTGGTGTGTTGAAGTCTTTTCCTCTGACACCTTGCTGCTCCTTTAGGAAGCGAGCAGCAAGAGACATTTTTTCCAAAAGATGTGTGCCATCTCCTGGGAACTGTAGAAACTGCAGGCCCCTTGTATGGAAAGTCCCTGTTAGTTTTTGGTTTTTTTTTTTTTTCCTCCCAGGGTATTTATACAACTACCAGAATAAGGTCAGCATAGCTGGGTTTAACCTCCACTTCTAAATTTGTTGAAGTGTTGACATTTCACACCAGAAAAGCTCAAATCACATTAAAAATGTCATGATTTTGTGGACTGTCAAATTCGGATGTCAAATAGCTTGACAAGATTTGTCAAAACCTGATGGTAATCAATTGCAAAATAGTGGCAGAACTTAGCACACACTGCCATTATCTTTTAACACAAAGGTAGCCCACAGCATTATTATGGTACACCTATTTTGTCCTCTCAGGACAAGTGCAACTCAGAAGAAAAACATCAGAGATTTCCTTAATAAAACATCGTATGATTCTTTAGCATAAAATATAAGATATGTTTTTCTCAGCTCATGAACTGCAACTTGCACATGTCAAACCACAAACTCTTCTCTTCATCAGCCATGGGCTTTTCATTTGCTGCTATCACATCATTAAGACCTTCCTTGTCAAGAAGACACAAGAGGGAATAAAATGCATTGATACATGTAAATATATTTTTGCATTTGGATTAACAGATGTATAGATGGATGAATCCTCTGTCTTTGAACTGGCCCTACAAGAAGGTAGTTACCTTACATGGATAGGTACCTGAAATAACGTACAAAACCGTGAATTCGTTCATAAAGTGCTTTTCTGAGTTTAATTACAACTGCTTAAATTCTAAAAATATTTTGGTTTTGTAAAGGTAGAACAATATCTACTTTCAAACAATTAGTGATGACACATTCTGTTGTGCACATTCAATTTGCTTTGATCTGGTATACATCAGGTTTGATAATTTTAATTCCTTTCTTATCCCCTTCTATTTCTTCTGCAAACCTGAGGAATTCTTTAAATAAGAAGTTTTTAAATAAGAACTGAAATGGGAACTTTTTCAACAAAATGTGTTCCGATAATGCCATTCTCTGGCTGATTTTATACAATGGCATTCCAAAGAAAGTAAACAGTCTTTCAATAAAATGTAAAGTAATTTTTAAACAGATGGCATTGGGCATCCTAGCAGCTTCCTGAGACACCAAGTTTTAATAGTTGATTGTGTTTGATAAAAGTTACGTCCAAACTGCTGAGAGGCCACTCTCATTTGGTAATCTACTGCCACAGGCACGTTATGTCTTCTGGTTGATTTAGGATTGCACATGCATCCTTGTGTACATATCTTTTGCTAATGGAAGCAAATGCTCAGGAAACTTTCTTTTCGGATTGAACCTAAAGATGAGAAGAGAGAAATCGGCAATGATGCAGGAGAAGAGCTGTGCCAGGGACCCACGCTGACAGGGGCAAGTCTGAGTGCACAAGCAGCCTAGCTTCAGCAGACAGCACCTCTTAATTCCCTGAAGCCAAAGCAGGATACTCCAGTTCTCACTGCCAAATTCCCAGCCTCATAGGAATTTCCCTTTGTAGTTTGTCTCCATCTACCACTTCCTGAAATCTGTGAATGTTTCTGGCTGCCATTTCGCTGCCCTCAGAGGGAGGCAGAGGGGAAGGCTGGAGAGAAGTGGGAGGAGGCCAGTTGCAGACAGTGTGCCATGAGCAGTCCTCTCCTCAGGGGGATCAGCTGTGCAGACAGTTCTTCAGTTCATGGCTAGCCGATTGAGTACTAACATGTTCCAGGACGCAAAGGACTGCACCCTCACCAAAGTGGTGAGACAGGGAAGAGCCTCATCAAAGCCTCATCCAGTGACAGCAACAATGCAACCCCCCATGTTTTGTGCACCAACCGCTGCAAAAATGTCGGCCTTTTAGCCCCCAGAACACTCACATATCTTTGGCACACCTGCAGACATAAAGGTATCTGAGACATTCAAGGTCAGGCAAGATGGGGGCTCTAGCAACCTGATGTAGGTGTTCCTGTTCATTGCAGGGGAGTTGGACTAGGTGACCCTTAAGGGTCCCTTTCAACTCAGTTGATTCTATGATTCTGTGATATAGCACTCACATCAGCACAGCTTAGATTTTCAGGGAGCAAGACAGTAGGAATTATTTGTATGAATCAAAAACTAAAACAATCAGGAATGCATCACCTCCATCAATCCAGTGGAAAAAAACACTAATCAAGTCAAAATACTTGAATCAGCTCAAAGACCTGTACATCCAGCCCTACACCAAGATGTGTGAGTAACCAAGCCTATGGCTGACAGACCACAGTTAGGTACCTAACTTGCCCAGAGGCTGCCAGTCTATCTTCCTAGTAGAAGCAGCAACTGTGTGTTCCTCCAAGTTTTGAAAATCTGATCATTATCATGTAAGCCCATTAAGTGTGGTGTGAGGAATCTGCCTGCAGGAATCACCACTTTCAAAATCTGGGCATACACAGGAGTATCCTGCTGGCCGCCTGCTTATTCCAGCAACGTGCAGAGAAAATTAATGGAAAGTTACTACCATCTAAGTGGATTTCTGCAACATGCTCGCTCTGTGCAGTAAGCATTTACTTGCCTTTTGAGACCATTAATTTTATATACGTGGAATAGTTAGCTGAGACAAACCACTCTTTTATAAACCATCAGCGCAACGCAGGACACTGCTCCGTGGGTTCTTGTTATAATGTCTCCATTGTTTGGGATGTCTCAGAAGTGGAACTTTGGAGGATGGCCAAAATCAGAGGGAGAGTATATTTCTGAAGATAAGTTATTGCTAAGTACATTCAGTCTCTGACCTGGACATTTCTTTCACTCTCTGAAATTACATCTCTTAACAATGTCTATATTCAGAATCCTAAGCCTTTAAAATTTAGATTCTGTGTTCATATGGGTAGTTGATATATCAAATGTAACACGGTGATTAAAGAAAGGATATTTTATGTTATCCTGTCTTAGTTTAGTGCACTGTAACTTCCCATTGCCACTTTGACAAAGAAAACAAAGCCCTTTCTGAAAGTAAACTCAGTTAAAATTTCTCTTTTCTCCCATTGCAGGATGCAGAAGACTTCAGGTTCTCCAGCAGCTAACTGGAATACAAAGCACTTTTGGGTGCAGTTTTACTTTAGAAATTTTCCTGTGCAAATATCACCACAGGTCCCATCATGAAACTGCCAGTAGACAACGTAATTGCAAAATAGCATGTATTAATTGATGTTATTGGAATAAACCAAGATAGTCCTAATCATATTAACAAGTGACAAGAAGTAAAATAACACTGTTTTATCATTAGTATCGTCAATGGATTTTATTCTGGGCAGGGAGAGAATGCAGCAAGCACACTGCCTGTGAGCTCTGCTCCACCCTGAGGAGTCACCATTTTTTATGTCACCTGTATGCAAATTCTCCTCACTGTATCCCCCCCACCAACTGAAACATACAAATAGCACATAACCTTTAAAAAACGCTTTAAAGTTAAGAATAAAATCATAATGACAGCAACTCTGGATGGAACACCGAAATATTAAAAGGTAGAAAACGAGGAGGAAGCAACCCGACTTTATATCCCAGTGATCTGAGATGGCAAAAATCATGAGAGTTTATTAAGACCGAAGCAGTTGATGGTGGTGGGTTTTCTTTATCGTTTTTCCTCTTCCTGTTTAATCCCACAAGCTGTTGACTGCCGAGTTCAGGCTCCCCGTGCTGCTGTTGTAAAACCCAGCAGACGTCATTACAGAGATCTGCCTTTACTGGACAGCAGCAGTGAGACTTGCCAAGTGTTACCCAATGAGGAAGCGTGCGGGTCGGTGTCAGTGGGAAACTGAAGCAGACCCGAAGGGAAGGAGGGGGAGGGAAGGAAAGTTTGAAAGATTATGGGCCATTGCGATAGATACAGAGCGTGGAAACAAAACATGTTTTATTTATTTGTAAGGTCAGTGCCCTCAGCTGGAACAGAGATTTTGGAAGTGTAGTAGGGGAAAAGTTTAATCTATCACAAGCACGAGCTGGAGCATGTCTAAATTTTGTTTATGAAGCAGTTTAAATAAATTTGGGCAACAGTAGTTAGGAAATTGTAACTACATTTCCCTAGCAGATTGAGAAATAACAGCAGTCAAAGCTTAGGCAAAATCCTTTCTGGAAAAGAAAAAAAAAACATCCAACAACAAAATACAAAGCCAGAAAGCCTCCATATACGGTGACCTACGCAGCACCAATTCCCCAGTCAGTTAAAATGCACGTATTGACTGCTATGAACTGTGATGTGGATGATTTACTTGATTCAAAGGAAGTATTTTCATAAGCCATTAGTTTAAACCTAAAATGCCTGTGAAAGATAGAGCAGTCAGGCCTGTCAAGGAACAAATGTAAAAAAGGCACTTTCTCTCTGGTACATCTTTAAATTCTTTCTAAACAGCTTGGTTCAGTCAGATAATTCTGTTCATAGTTAATAGTTTTTTTAGTTTTGGAGCAGTACCATAAAATTCAGTGTTATTATATGGATTTACATTGCTGAAAGAGAGTAAAATATGTGTATTACTTCACTGGAGTTATTATAGCAGTGCATTTGGCTTAGATTGTGCAGCTGATATGCTAGGTTGCTAACCTGTTCCTGAGAGGAGATAAGTACAACACCCAATCTCAGAGGTTGTAACATATCAAGTATGATACCCTTCTGCTTTTGAACATTTTCATATACCATTTGTTTCTCTTCCCATCGATGTGGGTGGTTTTCCCTAAGGCCACTGTACATTCCACACACAACATTCGTTGTCAAACTTAAGAGGGCTGGAGGTAGGGTGTTACTGTGTGCTCAGTTCTGAAAGGAGAGCTGGCACTCCAACCTGGTGTTTTTTGTAGCGTTCCCTCCAAATTCCATTGCTTGTATTGTACTTATATGTTCGCACTCACTTGGGTGTCAGCTGGTTATCTGTGGCTTTGTGACTGTTATAGCTATATCTCTTGCTTACATAAGTACATGATTTTTTTTTTTCTTCCATATGATTTTGCATAGAATCAATGTGAATAATGCAAATACCAGAAGCAAGGAATGTATGACACAAAGCCATGCTGGTGGTAATGAATTGTTTTAAAAGTGCTATGTTGGGGAAGTGCTAGAAAAAGCCTTTTAACGTGTCAACTTCATCTCAGCTAGCTTGTCATTAGTAAAACGCTCTTCACACACAGTAGCACTGACCAATATTTTAAAAAGATGCAGAACGAAGTCATCTGAAATTAATCTGATGAGTCAGAAGTGGCTGTTGAAGCACTTCTAAATGTGCTGCTATTAGATTGCTGGTCTACAGTCACTGTGGCTATGAGAGAGGGGAGTTACAGTGCAAATCAAAGTAGTTTGGTATCCTAATGGCAGTACTGAATTTTCATCATCTTCCTGGTGAGGAAAACTGGCTAAAAATAAATAAAAACAGACCTCTAGGGAAAAAGAAAAACACAACAAAAAAAGGAGGTTCCAATAAAACAGTACATTATAGGCATTCTGTAAGGTAAATTGTTGGTACCAAAAACAGTTTATATGAAAATTGGAAACCCCAGTGTTTACTGATATGTATGAAAAGAAACAGGTCAGTGACTTTGTTACCATGGTGACCATTATTGAAATAAAACAAACTGACATCAATGCTGATTTATTCTCCTCTTCTACACCCTTTTTAACTACTGCTTTAGTATAAGGTTGCTACTGAATCTAAACATGATGCCAGAGAGAACTTTCAGAACATGATCTTCTGAGGCTTGTTAATGAAAAAAAAAAGTGATAAACTAAAGTGATTTCAGAAGAATTTGGCTTATTGAGCAGGTGCCAATTCCTGCTGTCTGGCAATTACGGAGCTGACATGATGTAGAGGAGGAGCTCACTGGGAATTATTAGATGAAACTAGTTTCTGTGGTGAAAAAGGAAACCCGATCCGTAACATTTCCCAGAAGGATGGGAACATTTTCTCTGGATTTTTTTTTTTTTTTTGCCTAAACAGCCTCCTCCAGTCTGCATTTTCCAATCATATCCAGACACAGAAGGATAGACTAGAGATTCAGTAGTTTGGCTATTCTGAATCATACCTGGGTTTGCTGTTGGGCAGGCCTCTACTTTGAATCAGATGGGAGTCCTGGATTCAGGAGGACTTAGGAATCTAACCCAGTAACATCTTATGTGTCCCTGAGTGCAGGAGCATTATAATAGCTTTAATAATCTTGATCTTATTCTTCGTGATGCTCACTTCACAAATATGCGAAGTGGTAATGACAGCAGCTTCCTATATCACACAGGCCATGAGAAGTTAAGTTAATTGAAGACTTTTAGATGATCAGGTAATAGGTTCACATAGACACACTAGAAAAATAAATATTTTTGCAGGTTTTCAAGATGGCATACCTGACCAAGGGTATCACCCCTGTTATCTTACCCAGCACATGAGAAGCTGTAGAGATACCATGTATGTTTGGCAATGTCTGTTGGATATGAACCACCATGGATAAGAAAATGGAGGAAAAGAACACAGGGCAATAATACTTGTGACATCAAGACCAATATTTGGCCAGAGTTTCAGTGTACACAGTGAATTTTGTTTTCCAATATAAACGTTTTGATGTGTTATAATCATAGGCAATGCAATCATTTGGGCAAGGTAACTAAAGAACATCTCGAGTCAGAGTTTATATTTTTATCCTGCATATATCTCAGCAACCCTACTGCTCCTATTAGCATTTATGGGGGGGGAAAAAAAAAGATGAAAGAAAACATATGCACTTTTAAAACCTCAACTTGTAAAAGCAAAGAAAGTTCAACAAGGTGCGTCTCTAAGGAAAAAGAAGTATGAGGAACTGAAATGACAAATATTACAGTGGATTTCTCTCTCCCCATATTCTACAATGAAGTCTGTGACTTCCGTGGAAGCAAGAAAGCTGTTTTCATTTGTAACAAAGGAGATGGTTTCCCCCTCATCCTGAGCTCTGTGCCCAAAATACCATTTAGTGACATTTTTGGTCAGAATGAGATTTTTTCTTTTATATTTCGTTTCTCAAAGTGCTTTCAGTGAGCTTCAAGTAGAGATTTGGATGCTGCAACAGTAAAAAGCTGTGACAGATGTTGCTACTGCTTAGAATCATACGGCAGCCCAGTGCAATCTGTTTGTTAGTGTAGGTAGTGCTTTCCTTAAAATGCTTTTGGCATCATAGAAAGCCTAATAGGACATCACTGCTACTGATTATCAAGAACAACACAGCAGAGGGTGGAGGACAACCAATTAATCACATATTCATTTTTGAATAGAGGAAAGGTTGTCTTTTCACATTCACTATATAACAAACTGTATGACTCAAGGCCAGGCCATTCAACCAAACATAAAAACTTCCAGTCATTATTTGAGTAAAATGATAATAAAATCATGGTAATGGAAAGAGTCTTTTTCTATTTCAACTGAGTAGGAATGCTAGCAGCTGAGTGTCCTAAAAGCTTACACTCTTTTCCTGCAAGGCCTTTTCTCACAGTTTATATATGTATGTTTTATTTATCTCATCCATTTCAATGATTTGGAGTAAATGCAGATTCCTGACTTTTTCTATTCCAGTATATATTGTGACAAATTATTGCTAATTGCTATTCATTCTGGGCTAGCTGTTAATCTCTTCCTTAAGTCTCTTTACCTCTTAGACATGTTTTCTCAGGAGATGTCACACCTGTGATAAGAGATATTCTTCCTAATGTATTCCTTTCTGAGGGTTGTTGCTCTTTCACCATATTTCATAGAATCATAGAATCATCAAAGTTGGAAAAGACCTACAAGATCATCTAGTCCACCTATCACCAATAATTCTCACTAAACCATGTCTCTCAAAACAACACCTAAATGTTTCTTGCACACCTCCAGGGTTGGTGACTCCATGCACCTCCCTGTGCAGCCATTCCAGTGCCAGACCACTCTTTCAGAAATGGAGTATTTCCTAACGTCCTGCCTGAATGTCCTCTGGTGCAACCTGAGGCTATTCCCTCTCATCCTATCACTAGTCACATGGAAGAAGAGGCCGACCCCCAGCTCACTACAACCTCCCTTCAGGTAGTTGTAGAGTGCAATGAGGTCTCCCCTGAGCCTCCTCTTCTCCAGACTGAACAATCCCAGTTCCCTCAGCCGCTCCTCATAAGACTTGTGCTCCAGACCCCTCACCAGCTTAGTAGCATTTCACTGGACTTGCTCCAGGAGGCTTACTTCACCTACAGGAGGCTTATTCATCTACCTTGCTACACTTCCATTTAGGCTTACTTTTCCCACTACATCCTCATCTCTCTGTCTGAAGTTTTTACAGTCCTCTGATTTTATTCCTAAAGTGTTCAAAAATGTATGCTTTTATCTATCCATAAATAGAAAGTGGTTAAAAAAATTTCCTCTGTATACCCCTTGCATCAGATTTAGCCCACAGAAGTCAAAGAGCTAAAATGAGCAGTTAATTATGACTCATTTTGTAGGTCTTTACTAAATCCTGCCTTTTGGGCAAGTGAGGACATTTGTTTGAATTCTCAGTGACTATTACAGTGATGTGAGACTGTAAATGTCTGCTATGAATGGATGTATTCAAGACAAAATGTCAGAGCGGCGAGGAGAAGCAGATGTCTTCTTATCAGAGAGAGCTTCAGAAAGATGGAAGCAAATTTGCCGCAATATCAACACATGGATGACTCATCAGTGGTCATTTGCAACTCTAAATATGCAATAAAAGTATCAAATTATGTTTTGAGCATCCTTATGTTCCCACAGTTCTTTATTATTTAATTGGCTTTCTCAGACTAAGAAAGGAAAAAAAAAAAACAACCAAAAACATCCTGAGAAAATTATCTTCTTTCTTCATTATGAAATTCATTTCTCAGGGGGGAAAAAGTCTTATTAGCGGAGAAATGTTTCATTTGACTTGAAAAGGGATCATTAATATTGTTCAGAGGAGTGCAGCAAAGAACATATTGAGAAGAAACACTTAAAAGCAACCCAGCCAAAGTCTTTTCTGTGGTACAACAGTGCAGTGGTACGACTAATACCAAAATGTGGCCTTTAGTTTTCTGATATGTATATCTGACACCTACAGAATATTTGTCAGTGGTTAAAAATAGGTCCAGGGATATCTCTACCTTGTTGTCCAAACTCTTCAGCTATTGTACAATGTGGCTTACTAGCTCTCTAATTATACTGCACTTATTGCCCTCTAAGCACGGACTCAAATTCTGTAAATGGTTAGGTGTATTCTTCCCTATTGTCAGAATTATCTAAAGGGCAATTTAGCTTAAAGAATTCCACATAACTCACCTAGAGATCTAAGAAAGTTCTATATTATAAGGCATTTTTCCT
>NW_024884726.1:0-44980 GCF_019232065.1 Centrocercus urophasianus | reverse complement strand
CTCCTTTTCTCCAGATTAAACAATCCCAGTTCCCTCAGCTGATTCTCGTAGGACTTATGCTCCAGACTCCTCACCAGTTTTGTTGCCCTTCTCTGGACATGTTCCAGGGCCTCAATGTCTTTCTGTAGAGAGGGGCCCAAAACTGAACACAGTACTCAAGGTATGGGCTCACCAGTGCTGAATAATTGAATAGTTCACTAAGGTAAATAACATAGCAGTAGCTTAAGTTAGTCTACAAAGGTAAATGTCTGGACAAATATGGACATTAAGTATGAAATTCAAAAAAAAAAAGAAAATAATACTTTAACAATTCTAGAGAGCCATCCACTAAAAAATGAAAGAAAGCTAACAGATATAAATCTGACTGTAATATTTTCCTCACAGTTTCTTATAGTAAGCACTGTTCGGGGTTTTATATCCTTGCATACTAAATGTTTATTGTTTTTAGGGGATTTTGGAGCATAAATACAAGCTCAATCAAATTTAATTTGGCTTTTCAAAATTATTCGTTGTCATCATTTCTATTCTATTTTATGGAGTTTAGGTGATGAATTCTCCTAAAAACTATGACAATCAAGATATTTACAAAGATTGCAAATCAATTAATTTCAGTTTTCCTTATGGGGGTAAGTATTTTAGTTATGTATTTTACTCAGTAATAATACATATTGTCATTTGTGCAATTACAACAGTGTTAAATTGGTTATATTATTTAAAGCTATTTAAGAAGCAAATTTTCAGAGTCAGTGTCAGTGTGCGTATAATGCATTCACCAAAACAAGAGCAATTTCAAAATCCTTTTCCACATCAGTCAACACTTTTTATATATAGGTCAGATTATCTGTGAGCATTGTTATAAAGAAAAGGGTTTGCAATGCAATAATTTTGAATATTTGTGGGAATGCCTTGTGGAAAAGCCAGAAATGTGACAAAAGTTCTAACCACAGAATTACAAAATTACAGGAGTTGGAAGGGACTTCAAGAGATCTTCAAACAACAGGTCACACATATAGTTGTCCAGAAGGGTCTTGAATATCACTGTAGAAGAAGTCTCCACACCCTCTCTGGACAACCTATTCTAGTGCTCCACCACTCTTACTGTTAACAAGTTTTTTCTGCATATTTGTATGGAACTTTCTATGTTCAAGTTTTAGGCCATTACTCTTTGTCCTCTCACTACACACCACCAAGAAGAGCCTAGATTCATCCATTTGCCTCCCACCTCCCTTTAGATGTTTATAAACATTAATCAGATAAACACTAGCCCTCTGCCTTCTCTTCCCCAGGCTGAACAGATTCAGGATACTCAGCATTTCCTCATAAGGTGGATGCTCCAGGCCATAAATATCTCTGTGGCCCTCTGCTGGACTTGTTTGAGGAGAACTCTGTCTTTTTTGAACTGGGGAGCCCAGAACTGGACACAATATTCTACATGTCCTTTCTGGGGCAAAATAATGGGGGAGGATCACATCCCTTGATCCTGAAAGAGTAAGAGGTGAGCAAGATATTGTTACCATTGTTGATCAATCTCTGACAATGAATGAAATTTGAAGTCTGAGAACAGAATCTTCACATCCAAATAAGCCTATTGTCACCAGGTTACTTCGATGCTGGGACAGTGGGGTCAACAGTGTACGGCTAGATAGTAGAGAAGTTCGCCAACTGGGTGGCATTGCTAGAGACTCAGCCATTGACAGAGGCATTAGTACAAGCCAGAACCAGGCCTTTACCCTCTGGAAGTGGATGCTGTTAGCTGTAAAAGAAAGATACCCTTTCAAAGACAATCTGATGCCTGAGAAAAAGAAATGGGCTGATATGAAAGAAGGCATCTGTTATTTGAGAGAATATGCTGTGGTTTCTTTACACTGACTCATGGATGGTAGCAAATGCCTTATGGGGCTGGTTACAGAAGTGGGAGCAAAATAACTGGCAAAGAAGGGGTAAACCTATTTGGGCTGCTGAGCTGTGGAAAGACATTGCTGCCCAAATAAAGAAGATAGTTGTAAAGGTGCATCACATAGATGCTCATGTGCCCAAGAGTCAGGCTGCTGAAGAACAATAAAATTGATAGATATGGCATCCAGAACAAGTTGTTCCATCACATCAGAAATGGAGGTGAGTCCAACTGATCTGCAGTTTTCCAGATCCTTCTCCTTGCACTTTTTGTAGACTGGATTGACACTGGTTATTCTTCGGTCTTCAGACACCTCTCCTACTTGCCTAGACCTTCCAAAGATGATAGAAAGCAATTCATCAGTCATCTCTGCCATCTCCCTCAGAACATATGTGTGCATCCCTTAGGGGATGTGTGGGACAATATGAGAACAAAGATATTCTTGCTTTGATAAGCAAAAGCCCTTGGGATCAGTAAACAAGCTCTGCAACTAGTTGAGCCAGATGTAAACACACACAAGGTGTCTGATGAATACATGTGACCAAGGGGTTGTTGTGGTGGTATAAAAGATATGAAGGTCTTCATCTCGCACTAGCAACTGAATCTGTGTCTCAATTGCCACACTCGTGGATTAGTGTGTGTTGATTGTGGCTAGACGCTCTCTAATCATGTCTTTCTCTAACATATTTATGTTGACAAACTCAGAATAAAATCACTGCATAGTTCTTTGGGCTTCAGAGTGGTTCCTTTCAATGTGGTAGGCAACTACTGAGAAGAATGTTGAACTGCTTTTGTACACCCTGTAGCAGGATCAGAAAAAGAAATAACATCATGAAAGGTGTTTTAGAAGATGTTAAGCCTCAGGCTTTGAAATCTATTGTAACAGATAAATTCTAAGTAGCTACAAAATTGAAAGGAATATTTTTTAAAAGAGGCATAGAATATAGAAAAGAAGTGCAGTGGCATAAATCAGCTGTAAGTAAGGAATTAATCAAATAACTACCATAGAATTGCCATAGAATTATCACACAAAGGCTTGGTTTGGATGGGATCTTCAAGATCACCCAGTCCCAATCCCTGTGCCATGGGCAAGGTTGTCACCCTCTATATCAGATTGCACAGAGCCCTATCCAACTTGAGCTTGAATGCCTCCAGAGACGAGTTACCCACAACTTCTCTGAGTATTATGCTCCAATATCTAACCATCCTCTGAGAAAAAGATTTCTCCTGATGTCTAAAACAAATTCCCTTCTATTAGCTGAAAATTGTTCCTCCTTGTCCTACCACCATCCATCCATCTAAAAAGTCAGTCTTCGTTGTCTTTATAAGCTCTCCTTAGGTACTGGAAGGACACAATGGGATTTCTCCTAGAGCCTTCTCTTTGCCAAGCTTAACGTGCCCAGCTTCCTCAGCCTATCTTCATAAGAGAGTTGCTCCAGCTCTCTGATCATCTTTGATGCCCTGCTCTGGACAAGTTTCAACAGATCTATGTCTTACTTGTATTCAGAACTCCAGGCCTAGATGCAGGTGGATCTTCACAAGGACAAAGCAGAGAGGGACAATCAGCTTTCTCATCCTGATGGCCATCCTTCTTTGATGCAGAATAGAGTTGACTACAAGCAACCTCCTTTGGTTCATGGGAGCCCACTTGTCAGTCTTGTCCAGGTCCCTTTGAGTGGCATCCTTTCTATCAGTTTTATCAACTGCATCACTCAGCTTTGTGTCATCAACAGATTTCCTGAGGGTACACTCAGTTCCACTATCTAAATAGTTAATAAAGATTCTGAAGAATTTTGTCCTAAGATAAGACTCCTGAGTTTCACTACTTATCACTAGCCTCTATCTGGACATAAAGCCATTGATCAAAAGCCTTTAGCTGTGGCTCACCAAATACTTATACAATGAATAGTCTACCCTTTAAATCCAACTTTCTCCAGTTTAAAGATAAAAATGTGGTGTGGGACTGAGATAAAAATTTGGTGTGGGACTATATCCAATGCCTCAAAGAACTCCAAGTAGGTAATATCTGTTGCTCTTCCTATGTGCAGTGATGCTTTCTATCCATAATAGAAGGCCACCAGATTGGCCTTCATAATTTCCCATTGCTGAAGCCATCCTGGTTGTTTCAGATTAGCTCTGTGCCTTGCACATATCTTCATACCGTTCGTGAGGATCTGTTGCATGATTTTGCAAACAGACATGAGACTTACTCATCTTTAATTTCTTGGGTCTTCCTTTCTATCTTTCTCAAAAATAAGAGTGATCTTTCGTTTTCTTTTTTTGTTGGTTTTTTTTTTTTTTTTTTTTTTTTTTTTTTTATTACCTGGTACTTCACCTGAAACCCAGACTTTCTGAATATGAAACCAATTTCTTCAGAGTCCTGTGTTGCATGTCGTTGGACCTCATATATTTGTACACATTCATTCTCATCAGATGGTCTCAGACTTGCAGTTTGCTTACAGAGAGAAAGATTTTACTCTGTAATCTAACCTAGTGGCATGAGAGATGTGGTAGTCCTGACTGCCAGTGAAGACTGTGTCAAAGATCTTGCAGAATAACTCAGCCTTTTCCTTATCTATTGTTGCCATTTCTCCTTTCTCATTCATCAGAGGGACTACACCTTCCTTAGCCCTTTTCTGACTAGTGTAGCTGTAGAATGCTTTATTTTTTTTTACATCCTTTGCCAAGTTCAAATTCATCTGCTGTATATTTGCAATTAAAAATATCCCTAAATGATGTGCTAGGAGAAGATACTAAATACAATAAATAAATACTAAATAAATATAAAACATGTGTGTATCTTATATATTTATAAAATATATATAAAAACTAAATACTACTATAAATACTAAATTAAAAAAAAAAAAAAGAAAAAAAAAAAGTGGAAAATCTGAAATTGGCCTGGCCCTAGGAGTTGTGATCAATAGAACAAAATCTAATTGGAGTCTGGTAGTTATCACTATATCACAATACTGGAGTCAATACCTAATTTTGTTCAGCATTAATGATCTTTATGATGCAGCAGAGTGCACCTTCAGTAAGCTTACAGATGATACAAAACTGTGAGGAACAGTTGATACACCACAGTGTTTAGTATACAAAATTGTTGTACTCCCTTTCTGAAGAAACTCAAAGGGATGTAAAAATGGGCTGACAGGAATGCCATGATATTCAAGGAGAAGTACAAAGTCCTTCATTTAGTAGGAGTAAATCCATGCACCACAGTGCACAGGTTGAATGTTGACTAATTGAAAAGCAGCTCTAAAAGGGAGTCCTTAGGGCTCTTAATGGACACCAAGCTGACTACAAGACAACAGTTCATCCCCTGTGACAAAGAAGATCAACATTCAGCCATTCTCCCCCAGAGTACTGTCAACAGCAGGTTGAAGGAGATGATCCTTCTCTTCTGCTCAGCACTGGCAAATCTCTGGAAAGTTTTGTTCATTTCTGTTCCTCCCAGTACAAAAGAGACATGGAGCTAATGGAAATATTCCAGCAAAGATGAGGGAATTGGAGCCAAGAAAGAAGTTTGAAGGGACTAGATATCTTGAAGGCTACTTGAGATCTGATGAAGATGAAAACAGTGAATTCATATATCAATTAATTAAGTTCTAGGCTGGAACTTTTTCCATATTTGTCTCATACTTTGACATAGAGATCATTCATTTTCTGTTAGCAGTTACCAGTTTATATTGAGAATGATTCACTATAACTCTTGGTCTTTCTACAAAACTTTCTAATATTTTGCAATTTTATGCTTTGATTGGTAAATACTTAAATTCTATGCTCCATTGTCTAGGCAGCTTGTTAAGAGATAAAGAATATAAGGACAAACTAGTCTCATACAAACTATCTATCTAAAGGTCGAAGTGGAAGAAATTTCAGTAGTACTGCTTGAAAATGAGTTATTCAAACGATGACATCTTATGTGAAAGACTATTAATAAAAAAAGAAATGGCAGAACATTAATTTATTCCTGGGATCCTGATGGTGATGATATGAAGAATTAGAGCCCACTCTAATGTCTACTTCTTTTTCTGTAGCTTTAGACTACCACCAAGTTAAGTGTAACAGGAAGTGATCTGCTATTCTTGTTTCTTGTCAGTATTCCTTTTCTTTCTTTCCTTCTTTCTTTCTCTTTCTTTCTTTCTTTTTTTCTTTCTTCCTTTCTTCCTTTCTTCCTTTCTTCCTTTCTTCCTTTCTTCCTTTCTTCCTTTCTTCCTTTCTTCCTTTCTTTCTTCCTTTCTTCCTTTCTTCCTTTCTTTCCTTTCTTTCCTTTCTTTCCTTTCTTCCTTTCATCTTTGAGTACTGAAGGTGAGCCAGTGAGAAAGAAGACCAGCCTGGCTGAACAGGGACCTTTTGCTGAGACTCTGTGGGGAAAAAAAAAAAAAAAAAAAAAAAAAAAGTTTACCATGTTGGGAAAAGGAACAGACAACTTGGGAAGAATACTATGATGACTCTAGGATATGCAGAGAGAAAGTAGAAAGGGAAAAGACCAACTAGAAGTTAATCTTTTCACCATTGTAAAAGATTATGAAAAATGTTTTAACAAATACAGCAAGAAGAAAACGAAGACCAAGAAAAAACTGAGTCATCTACTGGATGCAGTGGGAAACACTACCACTGAGGTTCTCAATGCCTTCTTTCCTTCTGTCTTTAACAGTACCCAAATTGTACTCAGCCCCCTGAGCTGGAAGGCAGAGATTGGTAGAAGAATAAATCACCGTAATTCAGTAGAAAATTATTAGAGATCTACCACTTCACCTAGATTACCCCAAGCCTATGGGAGTAGATGGGATCCACCCAACAGTACTGAGGGAATGGAAGTTAATGCCAAGGCACTTTCCATCATGGAGAAAATTATGCTGGGAGTTCTTGAAAAATGCTTGGAAGTCAGCGTGATCACTGTCACAGCCCACACAGGTTCACGAAGAGAAGGTCCTGTTTAACAAACTTAATTTGGCTTTATGACATCTAGTTCACTGGCTGATATTATCTTTTTGGAATTCAGTGAAGGTGTTGATATTATTATTTACAGTACCTTTCTGAACAAAATGTCCAGCATATAGCTAGTCAAAAACATGAGTGAAACATTAGCTGATAGGTAAAGCCAAAAGGGTTATAGTAAATGAGGTTATATGAGGATAAAGATATAATGGGGCTCCACAAACTTCCACTTTAGCATCAGTTCTGTTTAATATTTTCATAAATTACTTAAATGTAGAACTAGAGGGTATTTTGAGCAAGTTTGCTGACAATACTAAATTGGGAAGTGCTTTGGATTCTGTCAAGGGTGGAGGGGCTTCGCACACAGATCTAGACAAAGAAGAGAGTTGGGCCATCACCATTCACACTGAATTTTAAAAGGGCAGAAGAGCAGCTTTAGTACCTGGTTTTGTTCAGCCCAGAGGAAAGGAGACTGAGGATAGACACCATTACAGACTATAGTTTTCTTATGAGGGGGAGTGAAGGAGCAAGCTTTGATCTGCTCTCTGGTAATCAATGATAAAATACAAGGAAATGACAGAGGAGATACAGATTGGATATCAGAAAAAGGTTCTTCAGCTTCAGGGTAATCATGCAGCAGAACAGGTTCTTTGGGGAAGCTGTCATGGCACTGAGCTTGCCAGAGCTCAAGAAGAATCTCAGGAATGCTTTCAGACACATGGATAGATTTTTGGGGTGATTCTGTGTGGAGACAGGAGCTGAACTCAATACTCTGATACTGTCTCCCACAGCATTCTCCTGGACAAGATGGCAGTTCGTAGTTCAGACAGATGTAATTGAGTTACAGACTGTCAAGATGGCTGGACCCAGGGAGTTGTGGTGAATATAATTAAATCCAGCTATAAACTGATCACTAGTGGTGTTCCTCAGGGGTCAATACCAGAGCTGACATTTTAAAATATCCTTATTGATGATCTGGACAGGGGGATTCAGTGCATCCTCAGTAAGTCTGCAGATGATACCAAGATGGGAGGAAATGCTGATCTGCTTGAGGATAGAAATGTTCTAGAGAGATCTGGATAGGCTAGGTCAATGGACTGAGGTCAACTGTGTGCAAAAATGCAGAACTAGTGGTGGTGACTATGTTGAAAGATAGCATTTTGCAGCTGAGAAGAGTGCTGTGCTCTTTGCATGCTCTTTGCAAACAAACAGGAAGCATTATTTTCAAAGTGAACTACATGTGTGTATGTCTGTGTGTGTGTATGTGTTTAAGAGAGCCTCAGTGACATATTCCTGGACAATTATGGTTACTGAATACCTGCTTATTAACAGAATAATCTCTCTATGTTAGTATATCCAATATTAAAATTCTGAGTGTATAAAAGTTTCTGGGAATTTCTAGATCTACTCTACTCCAGTTATCTCAAACTTCAGCATTCAGTATAATCTCTCTAGCTGAAAATCTCAGATCCTCATCTGTGTAGTAACGTCTCACTCAAATTTATAGGAGGGAGAGGATGTTCTTTTCATATCTGTATACCTGGAGTGAGATTAAGAAACAACAGTTCAAATGTTGGGCCGACCAGTTTATTACAGATCTTAATTGGAGATGGGGAAGAGGAGGACGGACAATATTATGAATTAGGGTAATGGCAAAAGGAAGGAGGGCAATAGAAAAGATAGAAAAGAAGAAGCAAGAAGTCTTGATAGGAAACGAAAGGGAGATAGTCACCACCATGGATCCAGCGTAGTTCATAGTTCAGTCATTGATCTGCAGTAGTGGTGGGTTTTGTCAGGCATTGTTCTGTTGGCAATGACGATGGCCATGGCAATGATGGCCCCTTTCCAGTGGTTCCAAACTGGTCAAGTCAGCTCTCTTTGAAGTGACAGCTTAAATCCAAAGTAGTTAAGTCTCCTCTGTGTGTGGCAGCTTCTGGCTCTGGGACCTCAGCAGAAACTCCTTTGTTCCCATCTTTCTTGCCTTGCCAGACGATAAAAGGAAGGAGGGATACCCACCTACATCCTGTTTTTTTCACAGGACACGATGGTATCATTCCCCAGTTTTCCCTTACCAAGCTGGAACTATTTAGTCACAGGCCAGATCTTCTGCCAGTAAACGCTCCAAAGCACTCTCTTCCAGAGAGAAGCAGCTCTAGAGGAAGGTGCTTTCAAATGTCCACAAAGTGATGTCGATTGCCACGTGGTAACACCCATCACTTGCCTAATCAAGAAATCAATCAGAGTCTTATCAAAAGAAACACCTCAGGAAGCAAGCTTTGAGCCAAAAAACAAAGGAGGATTCTCACATAACAGTAGCACAAATTACCTACTTGAACATACAGCTGAGAAACATCAATTAACCCCTTAAGTTCTTCCAGAAAAACAGGCGCAGCTGTAAATACTTGCTTTCCATCAGCATGCTGCAATGACCATTTTACACCATTTTGGCACAGACATCCATCATTACCACTTAGGTGATACTGTTTTCCTTTCAGCAAATGAAATATTCACTGACGCGGAAAAAACAGTGTTCCACCATTAAGCATTCCGTGGAAGAAGAGGTGTTGAATATCAAAAGACCACTCCCAGTATGTATCATTATTGCTTGAAGTCTTCATTTTTTATTGGAGTGGGATCTGAATTGTGAATGCCTTTTTTTGGCAAAACTTCAAAAATGTTTAAATGAATCATTTATACATGTGGTTTTCCGCATCTTTAATTCAGACTTTTATGGGTGTTTTAAAGTCATTACAAGTTTAATCACAGAATTATAGGGGCTGGAAGGGACCTCTAAAGATCATTAAGTCCAGCCCTTCTGCAAAGCAGGCTCCCTAGGCCATGCTGCACAAGTAGGTGTCCAGACAGATCTTGAATGTCTCCAGAGAAGAAGATTCCACAGTCTCTCTGGGCAGCCTGTTCCAGTGCTCCATCACCCTTACCATGATGATGTACTTGCACACATTTGTGCAGAACTTCCTGAACTTCAATTTGTGGCCTTTTCCCTTTTTCCTATCACTGCACACCACTGGAAAGAGTCTAGACTTGTCCTTTTGCCTCCCACTCCTTAGATATTTATTGATCAGATCCTCTCTGAGTCTTCTTTTCTCAAGGCTGAACTGATCCAAGTCATTCAGTCTTTACTCATAAGAGATGCTTCAGGCCCCTTATCATCCTTGTGGCCCTCCACTGAACTCTTTCCAGATCTGTATCTTTTTTATACTGGGGAGCCCAGAACTAGACACAGTACTCAGGGGAGTCCTCACTAGGGCAGAATAGAGGGGGAGGATCACTTCCCTTGACCTGCTGGCCATGTTTTTTTTAATGCAGCCCAGGATGCCATTGGCCTTTTTGGCCACAAGGGCACACTGCTGGCTCATGGCCAACCTGTCACCCGTATGGACATCCGGGTCCCTCTGGAGAGCAAAATCATAGGAGGAGCTTGAATATCAGTTCTATAATAGAGGTTATAAATATTATTTAACTTGATTTTTTTTAAAAAACTCAGTTTAAATAAAATCTCTCAACTCTCAGTCCCCAATAATCTTCTATTAGTAAAAGCAAAAGTCAATGAGATGAAGAGTCCTTCAGAATGACTTTGTTCAGGCAAATCACTTTCTTTAACCAACAGCACTTAAGAAAGTAACACATCTAACCACCTCAGACTTCTTAGCCCAAGTAGACAATAGAATTTGGTACGGAGTGAACAGCTTTAGGCTTAAATTGAGCACACTCATGGTTACACTCATCCACAGTTGCTAACAGTGCAACATTAGACAAACTAGTTAAACCATACTTCTGGTAGAGCTTGAAACTCTGGATAAGGACATGAATAAGAAAATAGAAAATAAACGACAAATAGCAGGATCTTAATCACTTTTCTTCTCTATTTGTAGTGTACAGTATGTTGTATACATAGCTGCAAGGAAGATAGGAGCATAGGAGCTCTATTCATTTTTTGTCTTTGTAGGTCTGAAAGGAGATCTTAGGCTAGCCCTGCAGGGAAGGAAGACTTGCTTCATTTCAAAGAAATTGTGAAGTACTAGAACAGACAGTACAGGAGCACATTCTTCTTAAGAATATATTATCATTCTGCTGAGGTTTTCCCTGAAAAGGAAAAAAAAAAAAAAAAAAGGTGCTTAATGGTGGCAACATTATCATGTATTTGTCCTTCTCTCCCATTCCAGGCAGCCATTTTAAGGCCAGAAGCAGCATGAGATATTATTTAATTTTAGAGGATTTAGTAGAGAACCACTGGAACACTTTCTCTTCCTCCTTCTAACCTTTCAATTTCCATAGCAGCTAACTCAGTATTTCTACTCATCTACATTAGCTTCTGCTATACCCCACAGTGTGCTCTTGAAAACATTAGACTATGACTCTGTGTTATGAAGTCTGCGTTGGAAGGGACACACAAGAATTATCAACTCTGACTTCTGGCTCCACACAAGATCACCCCAAAACTAAACTATAGGTCTAAGTGCACTGTCCAAACACTTCTTCAGCTTTGCCAGACTTGACGCTAAGATCACTTCCTACGAGTACCATTTTCAGTACCTGACTGCCCTCGCAGTGGAATAGTTTTTCTAATATCCAACCTGATATTCTCCTGATGCAGGTCCATTCTGTTTCCCAAGGTCTTATTGCTGTTACCAAAGAAAAGAGGTCACTGCCTTCTCCCCAACTCCTACTCATGAGGAAATTGTACACAATGATGAAGTCACCCCTCAACTTCTTTAAACTGAAGATGCTAAGTAATATCAGTTATTCCTTTTCTTGCCCACTAAACCTACATCATCCTTGTTGCCACCCACGCAGAAACAAAATATGGCGTCTAAGGGTAGCTAGTGAACAAATATGAGTGACACTCACTAGGATGACCTGTACCATGGAAGTAGTCCGGCTACTAATTACCATTCTAGAAATGACATGTCTGATGCATCTTTTCTTCCTGATTTCACCTGTGTTGCTAATTATCTGGAACACTATATTTGATCTTTACATTTTTATCCCAGATGAGTACATTTCAAAATATGTACTGCTTAAAGCTGAAACAATATCCAATGCTATATATCTACATAAACATATACATAAACTTTTTTTTTTCTCTTTCGTTTAAATATAATCTCTTAAATATAGTCTCTTAAGTATACTCTCTTTAGGCAAATCAAACTATTTAGAAAAAAACATTTAGGGGAGAAATTTAAAAATCAGAAGAAACTTTAAAAAAGAAATGTTATCCTCAACTAAATAAAAATCTAAGTGGAATCTTTACTGTGACTATTCTACTGTTTGGTTCCTAAGTGTCTCACAACTCTCAAGTGAATTGAAGGCTTTTAAGTAATTACATCTGAAATAGATATAGGCAAAAGGAAAACTGAGTAAAACAATCCCTTATGCCTGAAATATTTTATAAGTATGAATGCTTATATTAACTGCATATATATGTGTGTTAAAAGCCATTCTGAAATTAACTATGCATTAAAAATGATAACTGAATCTTTATTACAAAATAACCAATACTGAGGAAAAAAGAGCCCAGTGGCTACTTGGTTTTCAATGGAAATGAGGTTCATGTTCAAAGTACATTGATACAACTATCTAAATCAATAAAACATTTGTACTCATAATGAAAAAATGTGAAAAGTCTGGAGTTCATGACTTTATATTCCAGATAAACTCTTTACAATTTGCTGAGACTGAGTTTGGTGGGAATGGATGATAATGCTGATGCTGACAGCAAAATGAATAATAAGCAAAGCCAAATGAGATTGGTTAGTGCACTTACTACTGCCTAGTGAAAGGTTAGCATAAATTTCAAAATCTTTCTTTAAGCATATAGCAATATTCTTTTTTTGTAAAGAATAAAATCCAAGATAAATAACCACTGAATCAATAAATGCTTCACGTTCTGACCTGAGAGTTAATTTATCTTCTTTCATGCTATTCCATAAAAACAAGCTTAATTTAATTTCATGTAGACTCCTCCATTTGTGGTGGTATCCACAATACCACATATTAAGAATATTAAGAATATTAAGAATATTAATATTAAGGCACATATTAAGAAATCTCAACAGTGATCTAAAAGCGTATCTGTAAGTTCAATTAAAGATAGTCAGAAAGGAGATAGCATTTTATTGTGTTTAGACTATCTTTCAGAAATAAACACAATTAATAATATATAACTAAACTGTAATGTAAAGAGAATGTGTTGATGAACCATATTGGAAAAAAACTCGGAATAATATTCAAGAAACCATTATTTCACTAATCACTGACTGAATATTCAACAGTATCTGTACTATTGTTAATGCAGCCATCAGATGAACACATACAGAAAACCTTATTTAGGAGATATATGGTGTTAGTCTTCATTCAAAACTGAGATGTTTGTTTTCATTTAAAACTGAATAATATTTTTTTCAGTAATTGTTACTTTTGACTTTATGAAATAAAGAAAAATAGGACTGTAAGCAGCCAAGAAAAAATATCTTACTTATGTATCTTTTGTGTGAGTTAAAACTCAGAAGCAAAATGACTAATAAAAAATACCTGAAGGAGAACCTTTTAGAAATTAAAAAAACAAAAGGTATTAAATTACCACAGATAACTACATAGAAGTAGAGAACTTAGATGAAGGAGGGCTTTTTGTTTTGTTTTGTTTTTCCCCACAGTTAATTAACCATTAGTGGTTAACCACAGACCAAAGGAGCTGGATTTATTCAATCTAGAGAAAAGAAGGCTGTGCAGAAACCTCATTGTGGTCTTCCAGTATTTAAAGGAAGATTATAAAAAGGAGGGAAAATCAACTTTTTATGTATGTACATAGTGATAGAACAAGGGGGAATGGTTTTAAACTAAAGAGGGGCAATTAGATGACGGGGAAATTTTTCGCTGAGTTGGTCATGAGGTGCTGGAATGGATTGTCCAGATAGTCTGTGGGTTCCCCATCCCTGAAGGTGTTCAAAGCCAGTTTGGATGGGGCCCTCGTCAATCTAATGCAGTACTTTATCTAGCAACCCTTCCAGGGGCAGGGGGGTTGGAACCTGATGATCCTTGAGATCCCTTCTAATCCATGCCAATTTATGATTCTGTGATTCTAATGAGGTCAGTAGTATGCAAGATTATTAAAATATTGTATTTGCCAAAAGGAAATAAACTTTTGCCAGCCTCCAATGTTTATAATCAGTTTTAAACTTTAAATTTTCAAAAAAATAAAAAAAGGCATTTCATCCTTATGATGGGATATGTGGAAAAATGCCTCTGAATGGTACTCCTTTCCTCATTCTTTTATGGAGTTTTAAAAGCACTGGAAAATATGGGTCAGTTCACTCTTCTTCCTAAAAATACATGATTGACAACTCCTACCTTTTAGAAATGTGCTCTGTATAGCAAACAGCACCATGTTCTAAGAAGTGTGCTCATTCTGCCTTCCATATATGCCTCAAAATTTTCCCATATAATACTTTTTCAGTACAACATATTCTCTGTTTTTTTCTTTCATTTACAAATAAAAAAAAAAAAAGTAAAATATAATCTTGTTTTCAAAGGTTTTGATAAGATTTTCTGATAAATTATCCACAGATTTGCAGTAATTTTTCATCTGAGGTCAGAAAATATTCCATTTGATATTCTATGTTTTTTATGACTTCAAAATTCACATAACTGAAGTATCTTAGTTAACAATATCTTGAAGCTCCTAATCCTTAATGTAAGTTGATTCATTTTCTGCAGTAGTCACAGAATTATAAGGTTATACAGAATGGTGATTTCAAGAATATTGGAGCAATCTTTGATTTAGTTGGCATGCTAGTATAAAGAAATGAGCTGAGTATACAAAAGTACAGCAACCAAAACACTTTTGAGAAGGATGGCTTTTGTATGTGTGTGTGTGTGTGTGTGAAAACATTCAGTTCATTGCATTATTTCATGAAGTAGAACAAAGTTTCCTAGGAGAAGATACTTTATTCAAAGAAAGGCTAGTTCCTCACAGACAAGGTAGGAGAGATTACTGAGTCATCAGTGGATCCCGTAAGTTTTACAATCTACACGGAAATGTGAAGAAAATATTCTTCACCATGTTCAGGAGGTGGCTTAAAAGTTGAAGTTAAATAAATTCAGATTATTCTAGTAATGCAAATTTGAAGTCTCTAGCAATTAGAAACAATGTTTACCATAAAACCTCTCAGATTTTATATGTAGGTTTACTCTATTTGCTTTACTCTAAAATAGTGCCAAATACTACATGAAAACAGTCACTAAAGGATTGAATGCGGAGGAATGCAATTTGTATGAATATCAAGATTTATTGATTGATAGATTGAATTTACATTTAAGCAGTGTTGTCAGATATAATCTTATTCAAGTGTTTTTTAATAAGTGGTGGTTACTTCTCAAAAAAAAAAAAATAGAGTTAAAACTTGGGTTAAATGTAACTTGGGTTACATTTCACAGTTGTGAAATACTCAAACTGTGTCTTTCTCATTTAAAACCTGGCCCAAGACTCTGCAATACAAAGGATATTCAGAGCACAGAAACAAGAAGGAGGTTTCTTCAGTGAATGAGGTAACAATCATGTAGTTATGCCACTTTTGGTCTAAACTACCTCACTGAGTATTTCTGTGCAACTTGTTTTGTTCCTGAGCACTGTGTGTTGATAAATATCTTTACCAGTCATTTAAACAACAATATAGCAAAATGTTTTCAATTCAATTTATTGGTCTCTTACAGATACCTGCCACATTCCACCAAGCTCTTCAGAAATATTTTTCTGAAATGGCAATGTAGAACCCTAAAAGCAACAGATATTTCTGAATTTTTGTAGGAATTTGTCAGGGATGGTGCAAAGATTACTGGAAACACCATCATAGTTCTCTATTGTTACTACATAATGTCCCTTGACACTAAACCAATGGTGGCTATTTGTTGTACTTTACTGCTTTCTGATTTCCTTTCATCTTTCATCATTTCTTGCAGCTGCTAACAGAGAGAGATACGGTATGCATTCTTTTTTGTGAGACAAACTTCAGCCAAAAGGCTTAGAAAATATAACGTAACTTGGCTATTCTATTATTTTGTTAATTAAATATGTTCTAACTTCCTTTACTGGTAACTAAAATACATCGGCATTTACACTGACAAGGAACAACTTCGTTTAAATTTTTAGAATTAAGATGCTGCTAAAAGGAGGCCAACAATTATTAAAATAGGGTAAAGAAGAACATGAGAAAAAAGCATTAATGGGCATTCTGGAGGAGAATACTGTTCAAAGAAAGACTACACAGGCATAAGAAATCAACAAATTTGTCTCATTTATTTGATATTATGTATTCTTTTCTTCCATTATTTTAACATCACTTTTACTTTGTTTAGTTGGTAGATGTAATTCACAAGACAGAGAGAATGGGAGATTTCAGTGAGGCTGTGAATAGCACCCTCAGGAGTCCACATCAAGCACACAACAAAGAGTCCAACAATTCTTTAATCTAGCAGAGAAAACCATCAAAACAATTTGAATGAGCAGAATCTTGAGCAATACAAAGTGGAAATAAAGTGCAAATTTTAACAGCGAGAATAATTAACCATTAGAATAGCTCACCATGAAAGAGTGGTATCAGCACTGCTTGAAGTCTGTAAAGGAGTGTTTCTATGACGGAGATCAGTCTCCAAAACAGACCTTTCTCAAATAGAAGTTGTTTGACAGTACAGGGAATCCTTGGGACTTTATGCAAAATATCAGATTAAATAAACATACTCTTGTGGCTTTACTGATAACGAGACAATATCCAAGTATCAGTACAATGTACTATCAGAGTAGGATGGAAGTAAAGTTAGTTAGAATATTGTATACATGATGTATGATTTGAGAGGCAATTGAGGGGTAAAAATGGAGTGTATAGCTGACTATACATTTAACAGATAATGCAGTTGACCTGCCTGATTTCAACTTCAAGTAGAAATTCTCTTCAACTAGTCATGAGATTTCTTCTGCCAAAAACAATCACTGGAAATACTGATATTTTTGTACTTACTACAATTGTGTAAAGTGTACTTCTTTTTTTTTTCTTTCTTGCTCCCTTTCACCACCAGTCAAACAGAATTAAATCTATATTGATGGTTATAGTTCACTCCCCTTTAGCCCCTTCTATTTTTCATTTTTCATTTTTCCACTCTAGAATCTTTCTGAAGTCCTTGCCTTAGAAAAGTGACTTATCTGGGATTACTCTGACCTAAGTGCAAAACCTTGCACTTTGCAACACTGAACCATAGTAGATTCACAGAGGCCTACCTTTTGAGTTTGCTTAGGTCCCTCTGGACGGTGTCCCTTCCTTCTACTGTGTCAAGCACACCACTCAGCTTTATGTCATCAAACTTGCTGAGGGTGCACTCAAACCCATCATCGATGTTATTGATGAAGCTGTTGAAGAGCACTGGTCCCAAGACAGGCCCATGGGGGACATCAGTCATCACTGGCTTCCACCTGCACATAGTGCCAGTTATCATTTTTAATGCATCTCCTTACACACTGATAAAAGGGGGAAAGAAAAAGTAGGAAGAGATTTTGAATACGAGAAATTCCAAAACATTCAAGAATAGAAAATTAACATAGAAGTATTTAGCAAAACCTGCTATATGTTTATGAAATTGTATTTCTTCCAAATCTTGAGGGGCTGAAGCAAATTTATGTTTCCAGTGTAATTATTATTTTCAGCTTCTAACATCAGTGATACTTTAGTTGTATCTACTGGTGTACATAAAACTTATACCTGTCAGCATGACCTTGGTGCGAGGGAAGGTTATGGAGCAGATCATCCTGAATGAGATCACACTAAGTGCGAGGCAGCTGGGAGATCAGGCCCAGTCAGCATAGGTTAATGAAAGGCAGATCCTGCTTAACCAACCTGATGTACTTCTGAGACCATGTGACCTGCCTGGTGAATGAAAGAAAAGTTGTTGACAAAGTGTGCCTACTTCAGCAAAGCCTTTAGTGGGTAAATAACTGACTGGAAGGCCAGGTGAATGGAGGTGAATGGACTTAAATCTACCTGGTGACAGGTCACAAGTGGTATTCCCCATACTGGGGCCTGTCCTGCTCAATATCTTTACTGATGACCTGGACAAGGTCAATGAGCACACACTCACAGTCAGTTTGCAAATGCAACAAGCTGGGAGGGAGTGTTGATTTGACTAGTGATAAAATAACTTTACAGAGGGATCTGGACAGGCTGGATAATTAGGCTGAGGCCAATGGGATGAAGTTCAACAAGACCAAGTGCCAAGTCCCTCACTTTGGCCTCAACAACCCCAGGCAATGCTACAGGCTTGGAGCAGAGTGACTACAAGACCTTGGAAGAAATGGACCTGGAAATGTTGGTTGGTGCTCAGCTGATAAGGAGCAAGTAGTCTGCCCAAGTAACCAAGAAGGCCAATGGCATCCTGACTTGTATCGGAAACAGTGTTGCCAGCAGGAGCAGGGTGGTAATTGCCCCTTTGTTCTCAGCGCTGGTGAGGCCACACCTCAAGTACTGTGTTCAGTTTTGGGCCCCTTGCTGCAATAAAGACATCAAGGCCCTGGACCATGTCCAGAGAAGGGCAAAAAGCTGGTGAGGGATCTGGAGGGATCTTGTTATTTAGGAGTAGCTGAGGGAACTGGAATTATTTAATCTGAAGAAGAGGAGGCTCTGGGTACATGTTATAGCTTTGTATAACTACCTGAAGAGAGATTGTGGCGAGGTGGAAATCACCCTCTTTTCCCACATAACTAATGATAGGACTAGAGGGAATGCCCTCAAATTGCACTAGGGGAAGTTCAGTTTGAATACTAGGAAAAAAATTATTCTCTGAAATATTGGTCAGGCAATGGAATGGGCTGCCTAGGGAGATGATTGAGTCACCATCCCTGGAGGCGTTCAACAAACATTTAGGAGTTGTACTGAGGTACATAGTTTAATGGAGAAATGTTAGCCTCAGGTGAACAGTTGGAGAGGATGATTTTGGAAGTCCTTTCAAACCTTGGTGATTCTATGATTCTGTGACTCTTGAATGCTGTGTGTTCCTTTGAAGGTTTACTAGCACCTTCCATAGCATTCAGTTTTACTGGCTCAATGAAATGAATCATACTTGTCCTACAAATGAGGAATCAGGATAGAGAAACAAAAAATTTATACACTACGTATCAAATGAGAAGAAGTGTCTTTTTCTCTATGCATTCATTGTCACAGAAGTCATTTATTGACTAGAGATATCTTATTTAAGTTTGCTTTCCTCAGATTGTGCTGAGTGAAATGCATTCTGCATACTGTACATCCATCTTACTGTTACTGGAGAAGAAATGAAAGCATTTTATCAATAACTCTTCAACAGAACTTGATATTGAGAATATAAGATATGCATCTCAATTGTGAATAAAGATTAGCTCACTATATATACTCCCCTCCCTCCCTGTGTGGACAACATACTGCAAAAATGTCTGTATTACTAAACAGTTCTCTAAATAAACCAAAACACACTGAACCATCTCAAAACTATCTCACTAAGCTGGAGTATGGCATAGGATGCATTTTTGTATGTCAAATTCTGGATTCATAGTTGTGAATAAAAATGCTTTTCCTGGCATTTGATTTATGTGCAAAATATGTTCACCACAAGTCCCCTAGTAGAGATGCAAAGCATAAGAACAACTGTGCAATATTTCAAAGGAAAAAAAAAAAAAAAAAAAAAGGAATAAAGTCATGTATGCAAGTACTTTAAGCTACTCCATTAACTCTTTTTAAAAGGTCTGTTGGGATCAAACAGCATACCAAATTCTGGAAAAAAAGTATTCTCCATTTAAACTATTTAAAAGCACAACAAAAGTGAAAATGAGATTGGAAAGCTAATGAAATGCTATATGTTGTCTACTTACTGGAAATAAATAGAAAATATTTTCCAAACTGGTACAAGCAGTTCTAGAAAACTCACTACAAATTCTTATACTGTGTATTGTTACTTGCTAAATACATTGTGATGTACTGGTTTCTTTAGCCTGCAGCTGTAAAGCTTTTACCTAGCTATTGTGACCTCCTTGAAGAATTTTACATAAAAATCATGGATTAACCTTTTACAAAAAAATTGGTGCTAGACCATGGACATATGTCTTTAAAGATACAGATTGGGGGGAAAAAAAAAAAAAAAAAGAATACAAAAAAAAAACAAAAAAAAAAAAAAAAGCAATAGTCTCTTTAAAATTCTGGATGTAACATTAGCTGGAGACCCTGCAGGCTGGCTTGGCAAACCTTTCAGAAAATAGAACACAGATGTGACAGGATGAAAAAAGATAATGAGAAGGGGCAAGGAAAGTAACATACTATACTGTGTCTCAGTTGCCTGGCAGAACTGAAACGCTGAAAAACTTCTTCCACATCTTATAAATATATTTGTACTACATCTTCTAAGTAAAATCTTAAACACAGTCTTGCAGTCTTCCTCAAAGAGGCAAAACCTGCACTAACTTTGAAGAATTCTCTCTGATAAGTTGCTTATTAATTAGCATATTTCAAATCTCTTCAAATAGTCTCAGAAAATTATGGAGTGATTTTAGCTTTTCACAAAATATAGAATATAAGGTAAAAGAGTAACATACTTTTAAAATGGTTTTAAATCATAGTTTTATTTTAGAAATCATGGACTTATTCTTTTAAGAGCATATATATAAAGAATTAAATGCTTTTTTAAATGTTAGGCATAATAGCAATAAAATATGGAGAGTTTGTACACTTTCCCAAGAAATACTAATTATACAAAGTCATTAAGAGCAATCTGAGTTTACTGCAGTACAATTTCTTCATCTATTTATATGCTAGGATATGTAGTACATTCATTTGTGCATAATGTTATTTTACATATCTGGAGTCTGAAAGAGATACCATCTATTGAAGAATAATGAACAGTTAGGACAAAGAGGTTTTGTGCTCAACACCTCATCCTCTTGTCCTGCGGATTCATACTTTGTACTGCCATGTCTTTCATCTATAGCATTTATAACTCTCAGTGTGCATTTTACCTGACCTTTTCTTTTGAATTTCCTCCAATTTTTTACTTAAAAGACTAGCTTGCCCAATGTCCTCCTGTCATGTGACGTATCAGTAAACCATGTACATGCAGACTGAGTCTTAGTTCTTCCTTCAAATTTCCCCAAATGAATGTTTTTCCTGAGGCTCAAAGTTTCATGCACCAGGTTGTTCAGTAAGCATTTGACATTCAAAAATTCTGTTAGGTGTGCTTAAAGACCAGTGAGTCCACTGAGGGTCATCTTCTGAAAATGAGAACTGAAGGATCAATCTGTATGTAATTTAAAATTTTGGAACATTCACTATACAGATTTGTCAAAGATGGTGCATGAAAATCCATATTTCTCTAATCTTGCAAATACTTTCTGATTTTCCATGAACATGATCAAGCATTTTTGTTGGCACAAGTAGCTGTTCTGCACGAAATCTTCCCTGATAGTGCTGATACTCAGAAAAGGAAACAGATGACATTTAAATATCTAAATGCATCAGTCAAGAAAAAGCCCATATTTAGGTATTAAATTACTGTAGAAGATTTATTGTTGTTGGTGTTGCTGTTGTTGTTTTTAATGCACTGATTATTTAAATAGCAATAAATGCTTTACCTTCTAAAAATGGCCTCCCAGCAAAAATGTAACTATTTAACTTTTTGGATTTTTTTAAATTCTATTAGTAGATCCTAGAAAAATAACCTTAAGAATCGGAATCATAAGCTTTGCACAAATATTTTATTCAGTTTTATCCATGTAGATTTGAACCTATCCCTTAACTTTTTGCATAGAGTTTTAGATTCAAATTAACTGAGATTTTCAAAGAAAAAATGCTGAGTATCACCTGCTTCAGTGTTGAAGCCTTGAAAATCTGCATATTTCACATCATGCAAAATGATAACGTGACCCATTTTCTATATAATTAATTTTTTTTAAAAAAAGGAAAGTATATATATGTGTATGTTAATTATATATATATATTTATGTTATTTTGTAATTTTTATATATATAATTGTAATTATATAATTTTAATTATATATTTCCTTGAAATACAGTGATTATTCAGAAGAAAAGATTTTTCCAGCATATCTTTTTAGCTCTTCTCACTTTTGATAAGGGACTCATTTCCCATCCAATAAACTGTATGTACAGTACTTGAACAGTGGAACCACTATGAGTCTCATTATTTCTTTTGACAAGTCTCATTGATTTCAATGCTAAATGGCCATTAATTGTTAGTAATATCTCCTAATCCAGGTGCAATTAATTAGCAGTTACAGCTATTTTTTCTTTTCAGTTTAAGTAACTACCCATCTTCATCAGAAAGCTGTGATATCATTAATTCCGCTCTGCTGCTTTAAAGGAAATTAATAATCAATTTTTGTTCAGTTAACACTTTATTAACTTTAACTTTAACTTTATTAACTTTATTAACACTTCAATAAGGACAAAAAAAAATAAATAAAGCGTTTAGCATAACAAAGAAATTACAGGATAAAAAATTCTTAAGAATCAACTCTAATTTTTCATCCATAGGACTGATTTTAAACAGTGAGAAGTAAGGATTGGTGCAATTCAAATCAACTGTGGAATCAATTATATAGAATACTGCAATTGCCCTCCTCATTTCAAGCATACTTGCATAACAACTGTATGGATTCCAGAGGCAGATCTAAAAGCAATCTGAAGCTTTTGGGATAATTATGTTCACATTTGACCTTTGGGGGAACTCCACTGTAGATATTTCTTCCAAATTGCCAGCAATATCTAGTATAAAAACATGTCTTCAGGTTCAATTTCATAATGATATAACAGTGTTTAGCAAAACTGATTTCACTGCGAGCATTCATGATGGAAACTCTACTATAAAGACTCTAGAACAGCTTTGCAAGCAGAGAGAGATATTTTATCAGTGTGTCAGACTTACACTTGCAACACATCAAGAAGACTATTAGTAGTCTGATGCTTATTATCTGAAGTAACTATGCGCAAATGGCTGAGGACTGATTAAAAAAATAGGGTCTTAATCTACACCACATACTGTAATCTTTGTGAATTACGAGTTTTTTCTCTTTCATAATTTACTGATATCTTGAATCTATGCCAAGTCCTGCAGATCATCCACAGAACTCAACACACTTGCCTGTTTTTTGTAGGAATTGAGTTTACTCAACAGTCTATAGCCAGCAAAGCTCTGTGTTAATTAGTAAATCACACTGTTAATACTTTAAGCCTGGCTAACGAATGGAAAACTGCATACCATGCTGCCCCCTGCTGTAGCACAACGTGTTCACTGTTGTCTATGACTTATATTACCTGCAAGAGGGTATCACTTAAGCAATAGGAAGAAGAGCAAGCCTCTCAAAAGAGTTATGAATTAATTTGCTATTTTTTTGTTTGTTTTAGTTCATTGGTGTTTTGGATTTTGTTGTTGCTGCTACTGCTGTTCTGTAGATTTTCTGTTTTTGGGTCTGTTTGGATTTTTTTTTCTTCTGCCTTCTTAATTGTCTTATGTATTCCTGACTTCTTAATTGTCTGGTTGGCAGTATTCCCTGATTTCTGTAGCAACATAATTCAGGGTATATAGTAACTCAGATTTTAGAATTCAAACCATGCTCTTGTTTAACTTTCTTCTCAGAATTTCTAAGAAGTCCTTTATTCTTTCCTACAGAAAACAAATTACTTTTCAACACATGAAAAAGGGCATCTGTTTCTGATGCTAATCAAAATAATAAATACTTAATGTACTTAAGAAAGGATTCTATACTTAGCATGTATAGTAGTAAATCATATACTGAAAATAGTTATTGTACTATTGATCTTTCAGAGAAACAGATAGCAAATGATGTTGGATAGAGATAATGATCTAAAATCAATTGCTGACTAAAAATTGACTTATTGCTTACATATTGAGTACTTCTAAATAAAGATGTCTTTTAGAGGGAAGGAGTTGTAGTGAAAGAATATATTAACAGATTAAATTTTTAATTTCTTTAGCTTCTTCTTTCTTCTTCTTCAATATTATTCTGAAATCAAATTGTACTATCTGTGTCTTAACCTTCCCATACCTCTTCTATATGTGTTTAGTCTGAAAATTGCTGTAAGGTTGTTGAAATTTTCTCTTGTTCCAACTTGAAAGTTGCCATTGCATCCATTTTTGAAATGAGAAGAACAGTAAAGAAGAAAGATAATTGTTATTTATAATGATCATTGGTTTATCTGAACTTTTAAATACTACAAAAAGCACACATGAAATAGTTGGCTTTAAATGACAGTGTAATATCTCCCAAAATAAAAGAATGGAAAACAAATAATTTAACATAGATTAATGCAGAATTCTGAATTACTGTTGAAAAATATATTTCACATAAGTCTGATGTCAGGTTAGTGACAGGGGGACTCATGGCCTCATCTGTTGTACACACTGTTCCTGGACACTAGCTGTGTGTTCTCTGGCTGATTCACCCTGCATTGGCATAAGAGAATAGCCTTCAGAAATACACCCTGGCAGAACAGCTTCCCGTGTTCAGTTAGCACTCTTCCATTCAGGACTAATGCACTCTGAAATCTGAGTTAGATCTTAACAGGCAGCACACTCACTCCAGATCATTCCTAAAGTCTCACTGCTTTGACACAAACTGATGTGTGATCTGTCCACCTTTGCTTTCTGGTGGATTTTGCCAGACTTTGTGCCTTGCTTTAACTCACGCCTATCTGTTTCCCTTCACTCTGCCTAGTGGAAATATATGGCCCGAAGTACCTAATTCTGATTTCTTGCCTTGCCTTCCCTTCCCCACCATTAAGTGCTGGTATCATGTTGCAATTACTCAGACTGGGTGCTAGAAATAACAAAAG
This sequence comes from Centrocercus urophasianus, assembly GCF_019232065.1. Lineage (NCBI taxonomy): Eukaryota > Metazoa > Chordata > Aves > Galliformes > Phasianidae > Centrocercus > Centrocercus urophasianus. The sequence goes on along the minus strand of NW_024884726.1, from coordinate 20,246 downwards.
GTGGCATTTCACAATACAACAAGTGCACTTCTACAATACAATAAAGAATGCAGTGGTCACCTTAGCATCCTCAAATTATCTGCTTTCTCTGCACACAAGATTTGATAGTTTTAAGCTTTAAAATCCTGTGATCATTCCTTGCTCGTTAATTCTCTCTTCATCACTTTAAAACAAACAAAGAGAAATTCTATTTTCATAGTATTCTGTTAGTTCCACTGTTCTCCACAGGAGCCTTTCTGAATTCCTGTTACTAAAGAAAATATACATCAGAGGAGTCAGAGAACAATGAAACCATTTAATTTTACAAGGTTTTTGTATTCTCAGGAACAATTTGCTGATTTAAGTACATTACATTTCTACCTAACTGAGAAGAGATAAAACCCACTGTTTTTTTGCTGCAGTAAGTAGGACAGTACTCCCTGTGATATTTTTGTGTTGCAAGCATATGGTTGCAGTTTAGAAAATCTACTGGAAGAACATTTGTGCAATGTGCAGGCACTCTGGGTTTCTATTATTCATGGTGACAGTATAAAAACTTTTTCCTCCTTTAATTCATGCTTACTGCTGTCTGGCATTTCCATGGTTTGGTTTTGTTTTATTTATCATTTATTTATTTATTTATTTATTTATTTAGTACAAGTCTTAACAAAGTTAAGAATGGTTTTATGAAATGGAAAATGAAGATGTGTTATAAAGTAAATGATAACCCTATGGAAAACTCTATGTATGTATACTGGAGCACAAACTCAGTCGCTAGATTACAGTGAGCACACAGATGAAAGGAGAAGTAGTAGCAACATGGGGAACAAGCTAGGCACTCAGCAACCAGGAAAGCATTGTTTTATTTTCTAAAGGTGTTTTTTCCAAGCCAGGGCTTCACAAAAGGACATATAAGTTTCTGTAGTGATCTGTCTTGCATTCACTGTGGAAAATGAGAGGACAATGTACTTCAAGACAGATCATGCTTTCTCCACTCCTCTTTGTTTATGTGTTTGTAGCTGTACTGAATTTCTTTCTAAAAGACATTACAAATTTTATTGTCATGTTAACCAGCAGTCATTGATCTTTCCAATTTTTAATCTTAAATGTTAAATGTTAGTCTAGATATTACAGTTATAAAGACAACACTTAATTTTTAATTTTTTTATTTTTGCCATTCTACTACATGAATTCATTATTATGTCAGGTTTAAGTGTTTGCTTTTGACAGTACTTTATAAGTTTGTTTGCTGGTTCAGTCCAGAGCTACTCACTTGTTGTAGTTTGCTGTCACATAAATTAGAAAATTTTCTGCTTAGTCATTTGATTGGGTTCCTGCTTTCTGCTGCTCTTCTTCTGCAGATTTCAGCAAACTTTGTACTGGAAAGATGCAGCTTATTTCTTCAACCCACCATCTCCTCCATGGGCTGCAAGAATTATAAAATTTATAGGACAGTTTATTATAATGCACTGACATTCCAGATATGGATATTTTCCAGATTGTTTTGCTTACATATTTGATTGATGCCACTGTATTTGCTTAATCATTGCTCTGTGAGTAGACATTAGGAGAAATTTTTTACTTCTACCCCCATTGCTACCTGCACAATATGTCTTGAATTTTCAATTTCCTGTTCTTATGACTGTCAGAAAGCCATCCTTCGTTGAAACAGTATAATGAATGCATCATGGAATAATAATTTCTACCAATGGAAGTTATCTGCAGGAAGCTTTGTTGTTTTATTTTATTTTTTATTACTTTTATCATTTGTTACTTATATGCTCTGAGCTCTCTCTCCTCTCTTTTTCAAGAAATGGATCTCTTAGCTGTACCTCCCCAAGCCCCTTTTCCTGGTTCTAAAGCATGAATCACTCTGCTGATATTAACTCTTAATTCTGTCAGGATTATTATTTGGTCTCTTGTAAACAAATTCCATTTTGCACACATGGCTCATTTCTCAGTAGGTAATAAACTCTTGTGGCATGCACTTTTTGCAATCTACCTGTCCCTAGAGAATTAGCTGTTTTTATCATCTACTGCATGCCTCCTGCTCAGTGATTTGCTAGATTGCTTGGCTCTTTTATTAGAGATGTGAAAATATCATAAGATGTAGATAGATTTTATTCCCAATCCACATAGCCATCTGTGGTATACTCTGGAAGGCTTATAGTATCTTGCTCTCACAGTATTAGCAACATTACCTGGCAGCTTTCATTCCTCAGAATAAATCACTGACAGTTCAATAATGTGAGTTATGGTCATTCACATTTAGTTTCTTCATCACTCTTTTTAAGCTTTTTATTAGACTGGCCATCCCAGGTGCCACAAGAATGGATGAAACTGTGCAGCTCCAAAGAGATTTTCATAAGGCTTCTTTTAATACAAGTGAAACATATATATATGTATTTTTTCAGTACTCATTGCTACCACCTTCTGCACAAGAATTCATGAATATACTTTTGTTTACACCTGAATGAAGACAGAAGGGGGGAAAAGAATTTTATGGCAGCTGAGAAACCTGTTTCTTAACAATTGTTACATTTTTTCAATGACTTAAGTAATGTGGGTTGATCACAAAAACTTTTCTTAATCTGTGCAAATTCTGCATTAGGACATGTTCTGCATGTCCTAAATCACAATGAAGCTTCTTTAGCTGAGGAAAGACTGCTGTGACAGGTGCAAAGAGCTGAATCTCAAAACCCTGGACAATGCAGATTTTCTCTGGCCTATCATATCCGGGAGAGGATCAAGTGTTAAATTGGAGGATCAAAGCTGTCTGGATTATAATAATGCCAATCCTACAAAAAGAAAATAATTTTTAGCAACAGAATAATCATTATCCAATACACCTAAATAAATACAGTGCTCAGTTCACACCCCACAGCTGCAGACAATAGTATCTGAAAGAAAGAGGCATGAAAGAATGCTGAATGGAAAATCTGTCTTATATCAACAGCAAAATGTAAAACGTAGCCCACACAGTTTTTTGTCCACTAAAGTAGTTGGATAGATATTAATTTTAAACAGTTCTGGGTCTCCTTATCCTCAGATCCATTCCAAGATCAGTGATCATCTGACCATCTTTAATTAAACAAAAAACTAGTATGTAATTTTTAACTCAAGATTTTTTAAAGAGTAAAATGAAGCCAAAGTTAAAATAAAATGTTTTGGCTAATATATCTCACAGTGGCATTCTTTATCTCATCTTTTTATTTCTCAGAAAACAAAGTTTTTGTGACTCTGAGTTTGTCTCTCTCTTTCAGGTATCTAATGCAAAATGACACTCATCTTTGTCGTATTATCTGCACACTGCAAAAATATTCATGAATGTATACTGGGTACAAGAGTGCTAGCTATATGCTTCATTGTCTGATATAATATATGAATGGCATAGTGGCCTTGCAGAGAAGGATTTGGGTGTATCAGTGGATGCCATAAGTGGATGGCAAACTGAGTATGAACTGGCAATGTGCAATAAAGAACTACTGCTAGCAGTTTGAGGTTGGTGATGTCACCCCTCTGGTCCTGTCTAATTAGGTCCCATCTAGAGCAATGGAACCCTCAACATAAGAAGGACATGGATGTGCTGGAACAAATCCAGAGGAGATCACCAGAGGGCTGGAGCACCCCTCCCATGAAGATAGGCTGAGATTACTGAGGTCGTTCTGCCTGGAGAAAAAAAGACTCCATGGAGACTTCATAGCAGTCTTCCAATATCTAACGGGTGTCTATAGGACTGATAGGGAGGAAGCGCAGATAACTGAGCTATAGAGGAAAATAAGAAATAGTTTTAAGCTAAAAAAAAAAAAAAAAAAAAAAAAAAGAAAGTGTAAAGTTAGATTAAATGTTAGAGAGAAAATCTTTACTCAAAGAGTGAGGAGACACTAGAGCAAGTTGCCTAACCGTGGATTCCCCAACCCTGGAGTTGTTTAAGGATGGATTGTACAGGGCTTTGGACAACCTGGTCTAGGGGAAGTTTTCCCTCTCCATGGCATGGGGGAGCTATATAATCTTGGACAATCCTTTCCAACCCAAATAATTCTGGGATTCTATGGTGATCCTATATAATATTTAATAAATATATTCAGTAATAACAAAACATCACCTATTATTGCACCAGTATTTAGTAGTAGGGTGAATCTGGCATTGTAGCATTTTATTCTAGGCGCCCCTTCAACTGAAGTGCACTCTATCTTGTATAAAACTGTATTAAAGTATGTATAAAATATATTAGTATATATACTTAGAAATATGTGCTAGTTGCAGATCCTGATATTCAGGTAAGATGATAAATTCTTTTACATACTTTCAGTGATCATAAAAATCGCCTTCAGCTTATGCAAAATCAATAGATATATATTATTTAGAGTGCATGAATTTCATCGTACTTTCTCATTTTTAGTGATATTGTTGATTAACTTTTTGGTTTCCACAATAAATTCTTACTGTAAACATATACCATAATTTCCAGTGGTCTTGGGGTAACTTGTAAATTCAACTTCTATATTTCACAGTAGCTTACATGTGCAGACAGTATATAATCAAAGAATCACAGAATCACAGAATGGCCCAGGCTGGAAGGGACCTCAAGGATGATGAATTTCCAACCACCTTGCCACAGGCAGGGCCAACAACTTTCACATTTAATACTAGACCGGGTTGCTCAGGGGCCCATCTGGCCTTGAACACCTCCAGAAATGGGGCATCCACAACCTCTCTGGGCAGCCTGTTCCAGCACCCCAACACTCTCTCTGTAAAGAACTTCCCCCTGACATCCAAACTAAGTCTTCCCTCCTTCAACTGAAAACCATTTCCCCTTGTCCTGCTGTTATCTACCCTTTCAAAGAGTTGACTCCCCTCTTTATTGGCTCCCTTTAGACACTGAAAGGACGCAGTTAGGTCACTCCACAGCCTTGTCTTCCCTCAGCCTGTCATTGTAGGGAAGGTGCTCCAGCCCTCTGATCACCTTCCTGACCCTCCTCTGGACCCTCTCCAGCACCTCTCTGTCTTTCTTGTAATGGGGCTTCCAGACCTGGACACAGTACTCCAGATGGTGCCTCAAGAGGGCAGAGAGAGACAGTCACCTCTTTGTCCTCTTCTGATGGAGCCCAGGATACCATTTGCTTTCCAAGCTGCAAGAGCACACTGCTAGCTCCTGTTAAGTTTTTCATCCATCAGGATGCCCAAGCTCTTCTCTGCAGGGGTCCTTTCAAGGACTGCTCCTTATAGTCTATATATATACCTGGGATTTTTCTGGCCCAAGTGCAAAACCTTGCACTTTGCCGTGTTGAACCTTATTAGGTTCAGCTGGACCCACCTTTCAAGCCTGTTGAAGTCCCTCTGAATGGCATCCCTTCCCTCCACGGTGTCAACCACACCACTCAGCTTGGTGTCATCAGCAAATCTGCTGAAGATGCACTTGATTCCATTGTCAGTGTCATTGATAAAGATGTTAAAGAGCACCAGATTCAAGACAGACCCCTGGGGGATGCCGCTCCTTACAGGCCTGCACATGGACATAGAGCCATTGATGACCACCCTCTGTCTGTGGCCTTTCAACCAATTTCTTATCCATCAAGTGATCCACCCATCAAATCCACATCCCTCCAATTTGGAGATAAAGATGTGGTGGGGGACCATGTCAAAGGCCTTGCTCAAGTCCAGGTAAATGACATTGGTCACCTTTCCCTTGTCCACCAATGCCATCACTCCATCATAGAAGGCCACCAGATTCACTAGGAATACCCTTCCTCTGATGAAGCTGTGCTGCCTGTCTCAGATCACACACTCAGTCCTCATGTGATCAAGCATGTCATCCAGGAGGATCTGTTCCATCATCTTCCTAGGCACAGAGGTGAGACTCACTGGCCTGTAGTTCCCTGCATCCTCCTTCCTCCATTTCTATAAATGGGAGCGATGTGACCCTTCCTCCAGTCATCTGGGACCTCACCTGACAGCCACAATTTTTCAAATATGATGGAGAGCGGCTCGGCAACCCACCTCAGCCAGCTCATTCAGAACCCCAGGATGCATGTCACCTGGCCTCATAGACCTGTATACATTCAATCTCATGAAGCAGACTCAGACTTGCTCTGCCCTTACAGTGGGGGCAGATTTACTCCCCCAGGCGCCACCAAGAGGTTTAGGGATGCTGCGCTCAGAGATGTGAGAAATACTAGAATCCTGGCTGCCAGTGAAGACTGAGGCAAAGAACTCATTCAGTATCTCAGACTTCTTTTCATCGGAGGTACACTTGCTTTGGCCTGTGTCTTCTGGACAATATATCTGTAGGATGTCTTCCTATTCTTTTTCACATCTCTCAACAAGTTCAGTTCTGCCTGTGCCTTGGCTTTCCTGATCCGATGTCTGCAAGTTCCAGACAGCATCCCTGTATTCTGTTACATTGCAACATTGTGGGGGGGTCTCGCAGCCTACAACATTCTTCCCAGTGACATGTCCTTGTTGCCACACCTTTTATGCGCCTTTCTTTGCCCAGTTTGCCCAGCAGGTCCTTGCTAAGCCATGCAGGTTTCCTGCCTCCTCTGCCTGCTTTCTTATTCAGAGGGATGGAGAGCTCTTCTGCTCTCAGAAAGGCATCCTTGAAGAGTAAGCCAGCATTTCTCAACATCTTTGTCTTTAAGAACAGCATCCCAGGAGATCTTGGCCAACAGTCCATTGAACAGATTATAGTTTGTTCTTCCAAAATTCAGGGTCCTGACACCATTCTTTGCCAGGTCCACATTCCTTGAGATCATAAAATTGACTAGGGCATGTCAATGCAGCCCAGGCTGCCTCCAACCTTAACACCTTTAATGATCTCAGAATCATAGAATCATAGAATCACAGACTGGCCTGGGTTGGAAGGGACCTCAAGGATCTCCTCTGCATTGGTGAGCAGCAAGTCCAGCAATGCTTCAGTCAGCCTGTCCAATATCTGAACCAGAAAATTATCATCAATGGATTCCAGGAGCCTCCTGAAAGTATAACTTATACCATTAAGCTGGTATAAGCAGCATTATAAGCATTATAACATATCATTAACCATAAATTAAGCATACCATACCATTTGCTTTATTTTATAAATTCCAGTGACATTTTTGTACAAGTAATAATAATAATAATAATAGTATAAAATAAAAATGAATAAAAAATCTGGGCCTTTATCCCCACAAACTGAAGTCAGTCCTTTTTGGCTCAAAAATTACTTTCCTTTGGGGATTCAAGATATGGTGCCTTTTACTGTGTTGAAAATTAAACTATATGCTCATTGGATTATCTGTACTTTTAATTAACTTCTATTCTTTCCTATGCTGTTAGACTTGGTCAAAGATTGTGAAGAATAGTACTGCTTATATTACTTTGAAATCTGAGAAAGGAGACATTATTTAAAGCAAAGCAATGATCTACAACCCTTCATCTACTAAGTTCTAGCACATGTCAAGAAAATGCTTAGAAAAGACAGAAGAAGAAATGCCTTATGGAACACCAACACAATCATATTGAGAAAAACACAGGAGACAGGCATATCCTCTGTTGTACAGAACTATGCTTCAGACAAAAGATTTGCCTTATTTTCCCAAATAGAAATTGGAATATTGAAAGGAGCTGCAAGAGTGACAGCAAAACTGTGTCTACGTTAGTCATTCTGTCAAGGAAGGAAAAACGTAAAAGAAAAGTAGTAATTGCCAAAGAAAACTATCTCAGGCCTCAGCAGTTATAAATTGGCAAAGCTGTTTTCTCCATTCTCTCTATTCAACATGTCCCAGCTGTGCACGTGTCATTCAACTGTCTGACTCAGTGTACGCAGTGTTTTCTTACTAAGGCACCTACCTAATCAGTTTGTGGAAGCACAGTGCTCCATTTCTTCAGTTTGCCTGCATAGAGGAAGACATGACAGATGTATTTGAAGTAAAGCTAAAAACTACATAGTCAATGTGAAATATACCAATCTCAGCTCACAAGTGAATATTGTGAGAAATTCTTAATGCAGCAGCAGCAGCAGCAGCAGCAGCAGCAGCAGTGCATAATCATTCACAGATATATTCTGCTATTTAATGGCGACATATATCAAGGCTTCACCCATAAGAAGCTCATATAGTCACTCAAGAGCAGATGATGGAAGAGAATGTGGGATAAGGAGCAGAGCTCTAACCAGTTATTGTACTTTGTACATTGTTCTTAAAAGACTCTGATTGCTTTCTGTGGCCTTACTACTATTGTTTTGATTGTGTGCTGCCGAGGAATTGAGGCATTCAATTTTATTTACATTCATCCCGTACTGATGATGATGTGATATGATGAAGGTATAGCATAAAACAGTTCCTGCAAAAGCACTGCAATTTACTGTAATCTATAAATCATCTACAAAACAGCTTGCAATTCAGCAACAGTAATAGTTCCATATGTGTGAGTAGTGTAGAGGAAGTTTACTCGACAATGTCTTCATGCCCTTCATCTTTTTTGGTTCTCGTTCCCTCTGTAGAATCCAAATTTACAGACACAACTATATTTTAAAAGAAATAGCTTACACCTTTGACAAGAAAATATACATGGGTCGCAGCCCCATTTATTTCCACAGAAACTACTACAGATACAAAGAGCACAATAACACTATTTGATAGAACAAATTCTTAGCTGCAAAACACTATTTTTCAGCATAATCAGCACCATTAGCTATATGTTTTCACCTGTGCTCATAAAAATCTGCAGCAGCAGGAGTGACCCACTGTCACTGTCATCTCTGCTGAAATGCACCACCCACTGCCTCACTGCACTCATATCCACTGTTCGGTCTTCGTAAACATTCAGTAAGTGTCAGTGAATGTCAATGGGTGCAATTCTTTTTCAGCACGGAGGAATTCAATGACATGCTTCTGCTTCATTAGCACTTCCATGTCAGACACCATTTTGTCTGACTGCTGCTATCTGTCACGGGGATATAAAATGTAATTAAACACTGACAGGAAAGTTCAACTTATACTGCTGTACCACCAACATCTGCTTCTGATGTAATGGACCAACATAATGAAATAGGAGGCATTATTTTCAGAGCACCCCTCAAAGAAGGTGCTTGGTAAAATGTCTTGGTTTACTTGTAGCCATGGGTCACAAAAATAATAATTACACTAGCATTCTAATATTTCTTGAATATTTAATTCATTGTGAATATAGACAAAAATAAATATCAAGGAGAAATTCACTATTGAAAGCAAAAATTCATATACTCTGCATATGCCTGAAATGTTAAATAGAGGGTTTTGCTTTCACAGGTGAGACCAGTTTCATAATCACATACACTTGTTATCTGAACTTGAAGTACATAGGCTTTAACTGTAAAATTCATGTATTTTAACAGCCTAAGGCATTTTACAGGACTTAGATATACGTGCTCACTTAAATATTCTATCATAAGGACTCTTTAATTGAAGAGGAACTGTGGGAATATTTTAAGACATGAGATCATCTTGCTTTGTGGAAGGCACGGGCATAAAAAGGTAAGATCTTGCTTTGACATCAGGTTCCTGCTGTGTTTAAAGTTGGGTACAACCAATGAGTCAGGAGTTACAGAAATGACACCAATTATTTCATCAATCCATCTTTGGTAGGTTTTTGCCAAGTTACAATTGAGTTCTGCAGAGATTGCTACCCCCACAGCACTGAAAGATATTTACAGTTAGAAGTAAGTAACAGAGAGAGTTGTGGGAAAAACAAACAAACAAACAAACAAAACAAAAACAAAAACAAAAACAAAAAACAAAACAGACACCTGTTTTATAACATACTTCTTTGTTTTGTTTTTTTTTCCACTCACAGTACCATATAAGCACAACTTTCTGACGAAAGATTCAGGGAGCCTGTTCACTTTGAGCTCCAGGTTTTAAGTGCCTATTCATTTGTCTTGGTACAGGTTTTGTACTGAGATTCAGTACAAAATTCAGATTTAAAACTGAACCAGAAAATCAATCTCATTAAGTCAGCAGACAGGAAATACCATGTAATCCTTCTGCTCCAGAAAAAAACAGCACAGACTTGCCTAGCAAGGGACACTCCCATGTTTATGTCAGCATCCAGCTTTGTTGCCTTGTTGGAAACTTCTGGAGTCATCCTGCCACAGGAAAAAACAATCATGCTGACTCCTTTGACTCCTGTGAGGAAAGAGGGTACTTGTCTGTAACACTGCTATTTCATTTACTTGTAGCTCTTTTTCACATACAGTGTCCTGTGGAGACTGAAATGTATTGGGACAGAGAAAAAAATGTATTTCTAAAATGTACATTCTGCATCTTTTCACATAGCACTTCCATATGAGGTTAATACAAGCTATCTTTTATTTCTGGAATATCAGAGATGCAAGGCCTTTTTACTCATGTAATATTAATAATTCATAGATATAATAGATCAACATAGTTGCTGATTCTTTTCCTCAATGATTTTTAAAGCATTTGTTTGTCATACCTATAGCTACCAACTATCCATTCTTCTTGTATCTATAATGTGATTGCATGTATTTTTTTTTAATCCCTGATGTGATTCAGGCCATTTCTGAAACAGAGACTTTTTTACACTATCATCTGTTGTTGCTTTTATTTTTTCAAAGAAGATGTTTAATTTTTATGTGAGGGTCAAACCTTTAATTCCACCTCTCTGAATATCATGTAGGAATATACTCCACACTGGCTTTCCTTGGGGAATATTGGTACTGACTGAATCTGACCATAGAGATTTCACAGAATCACAGAATCAGAGAATCATAGAATGGCCTGGGTTGGAAGGGACCTCAAGGATCATGAATCTCCAAACCACCTGCCACATGCAGGGCCACCTACCCCCACATTTAATACTAGACCAGGCTGCTCATGGGCCCATTCAGTCTGGCCTTGAACATCTCCAGGGATGGGGTATCCACAATTTCTCTGGGCAGCCTGCTCCAGCACCTCACCATTCTCTCCGTAAAGAATTTCCTCTTGACATCCAAACTAAATCTTCCCTCTCTCAACTTAAAACCATTTCAGAACTCAGTATTGCATCTTAGCTAACCTTGTGTTACTTTCCTCTCTGAATGAAATTTTTCATGCTCATAATTTGTTTGTTATTATCATTTTTGGTTTTGGTTTGCTTTGGTTGGTTTGTTTGTTTTAATAGAAATATTACTTAACAAATAGTTCTGTTTTCTTTAACACCTTCTGCCAGGGAGTAACAGATGAAAACTGAGGTGAAACTAAACATCAATAATAAAAAGAAGAACTAAGTGAAGGTGTACTTTTCACAATGCAGTTTTTTTTTTTTTTTCTTTTTTTTTCGTTTTTTTTTTCAGTTATTAAATCAATTATGTATGTAAATATAATTAAAGTAAGTATATTACAGCAACAAGGCACAATTTATCTGTGAAAAGAAATGTTTAGAATCCCAGAATTTAAAAGAAAAAAAAATATTTATGTCATTTTTTTTAACAATAAATGACTCTAGACATGAGTATATTTCTGAACAGTTATTTATTGTAAAAGGAATAATTTCTTCCTCCTTTTCCTCCTTTATAGTACAGTAGTGGAATAATTTATTCGATTGGTCAATATAAAAGTTACTAAAAAGAAAATGTGTGTATTAGCATGATGAATTATCAAAAATAGCTTACAGTTCAGGTATTTTTTACTCCTTATAAAAGGTAAGGAGTTATTATCCTAGATAACCTTTTGCATAAATCATTGAAAAATTATACCAACGAGCAACCAATGAAGAAAATTATAAAAATTAGAAGAGAAAATACAAAGAGGATAGAATGATCAATGAAATTTATCTAGATGTATTGCCCTGAATAGTATTTCTCAGCTGCACTGTTGCTCTGTAAAGAAGTTAGAAGGACAAGGCTATAAAACCCTATACTGATCAGACTAAAGCCTGAAAGGGCTATAAAAAAAGTTTTTAATAACAATAGCAAAACAGTCTTAGACAGATTTATTGAAAGTGAAAATCATTTTTTGGACTACAACATTTATATATGACTATAAATACCAAGTCAGCGGTGAATAACCCAATGACACGACACTCCACTGATGAGTAAAAAAGCTGCAGGAGTCAGAAATATCAGCAGTTACACAATTAGCACCTAATAGGCACATTGTGTGTCCTAGAAATCTTTAGAGTCATTTCTTCTGGTGAAACTGGGACAGAAAGACAGCAATTGACCATTTTAGAATGAGGTAATGAGCCTGCAGCTTTCAATTCCTGACACAATGTCTGATTTTCCTATGTCAAAGTATGGATAAGAGATAAGGCAAGATTCACTGTAAGAATTGTGAAAGATCTTCAACACAGCTTTTTCAGTGCCAATGGTTTACAGGCTGGTCCATTTCATGCATAATGGATCCACAGACTCACTCCCCCAGAAAGGAGAAAGGAAAAAGGAGAAAAGGGTAAAAAGATGGGCCTAAAAACAAAACAGTGGCAACAATTTGAGGAGAAACAAACTAATTTACTAAATAAGGTATTGAAATGCAAGATAACACACTATAATACAATATAATACAATATAAATGAAGTTGAAGCTCATAAATCAAATAGAATGGGAGTATCAAAAAACCAAAAGCCTTACTCTAATGCTGAAGCAATGTGGCTGGGAGCAGATATGAGCTGGAAGGTTGAAAAGGGGAGGGCAACTGATCTACAAAGGATTTTTGTCTTTCCCTCTGAGCAGAAATGGTAACAGAACAGAGAACAGTCCTCTGGAAGATGTGGTCCTTCTCTTCTGGGGCAGGCACCCAGATCTGGAGCATTAACTCTTTAACTCTCAGTGAACTACATAATGTTATGATATGGAATACAAATAAGCAAAAATCATAAAATCATGACATTCAATCAGCTGAATACACAACCTATCTTTGTTATTCTCCTTTAATTTTTTATTAAAAAGCAACCAACCAAACTAATAAACAAACAAAAACCAAACAGAAACAAAACAAACAAAAAAAAAAGAATTTGAAAAATAGGAAATTCTTTAATTTAAAAACTAAGAAAATAATTATACTTAAAAAGTAATTAAATAATTTATTAATTACCTGATAGTGAACTAATTGTGGAAATAAATTACTTAAATGGCTTTTAAAAAGAAAAACAGCCCTACAAAAATAAAAAAATAATAATTTTTGACTAAAAATTGCATAGAAAAATAATACTTCCTTTGACAATTTAAACCTCGTTTGTTTATTCTTCTTGTAAGAAAGTAATTTTGCAGTTAATAATGTACTTGTTGGTCTCATTAGTAGACACAGACTAGGGCATCAAAATGACACAGTATATCCAATACTAATAAATCACATTCTCTATGGTGAAAGTGCTGCCAATCATTAACAAAAATAGCCTAGGTAAATTGCAAAAAACCTGTAAAAGGAAGAGTTATATAGCAATGGAAATATCACAAGAAAAGGTGTAAATTTGCAGAGACAGGCTTGTGTGAATCATAGATAAACAATTCATTTTGCCAATGTAAATTTGCAGAGTTTCTGCAAAATACAGGAGATTGAGAACGTGGCTGTCCAAATAAGCTATGAGGAGCACCAGAAAAAGCAAAGGACATACAAATTAACAGATATGACTGCGGGGATTTAAAAAAAAAAAAAAATTACAAGCATTTTCTGTCAGCCACAAATCACTGTTCCAAAAATCAGGAAAGAAAATGACATGAGAACACAGCTGATGACTTTAAAAGAGCTGATAACAAATTTATATATGCGTGTGTGTGTGTGTGTGTGTATAAGAAATATCTTAGCATGAAATTCATTTTATCAGTGGAGTAGTACAAAATGCTACATGCTAAGGACATAACAATGAGAATAGGCTACCTTTTTAAGCAGAATGAAATAATAGGATTTTTTTTCTTTTTTTTTTTTTAATTAAAAAAAATAGTAAAACAAACAAACAAGCAAAGAAAACAAACTAAACCCACAATCACAAAACAAAGAAAAGCAAAGAAACAAACAAAAACTCTTGTTCCATAACATAAATCAGTAAAGGCTGAAAAAACACTTCAGGAAGCAGTATGATTAACACAGCAGTGACTTCTTTCCAGCTCATGCTGCTACAGCAAAATCCAAATTTCTAATGAATTAAATGTACTTCCAAAGGGCTCAGAAGTTCACCAGAGGAGATTCTGAGAGCAATGTTCTTTAGCTAAGGGAGCCAAGACAACCAGTACTACCAGTACTGCTTTTGTGGTATCCCTGACCATTCAGTTCACCTACAGGTTGACCGTGTTCTTTTACGGACCTGGGTAACAGAAACCTGAGCACCAGAATACAACATTGTGTATAAAAGTGGTGTTTACTTATTTAGGCCCAAAATATCATAAATAAATGAGCTTTGCTATACAAAGGTAATGCATTTTTAGGGGTCTACTGTTACATAAGTTTCATAATGTAAAAAGCCTCCAGTTTCAAGAGCATTTCTAAATTGCGGATCGAGTCCTTTAATGTTGCTTTTGTTATCTACTGAGTGTAGTTGAATTTTTTCCCACTTTTACTATTTTTTTCTCACTTCTGAATGAGAAGGCCATGCTTCTGTGACTGACCATTCAAACTTGAGTGAAATTATCACAGTAGAATTGCAGGAAGTTCATTCAATATCTTGCTTTATATTAAATGCATGCATGCATAAAGTCATTTAGACTCCTCTTTTCTAGCACTTTTTGAAGAAAAAAGTCCTCTAGTAGCTTCAGCAATTTTAGATCCAAACTTACTCTTATGTTTTTGACAAGATGGGAAGCTAATGTATCTTAGAATGTCTCTATTACTGTAGAAAGGATATCACTCTCTATATTCTGTATTTTTGCATAACACAAGTAACAGGAGAGGATTTCATGTTGTCAAATGGAAAGAACCTTTTTCATTCCAAGTAACAACATAACCACCTCCCTGATATTTGTTTTCTTAATTCATATGGGCTGGATTTGCCTTGCCTCAACATCATCCACAACTTTGCATCTTTCTCCTGTTATGACTTTGTTTGAGCTGACGGTTAGATAGTGAGACTTGTGTCATACTTGTGTTTCATAATGGAGGTCAGTTATATTAAATGTCGACTCATTTTTATCTTTTCATTGAAACAAGTTCTCAGCTTTTTGCAGATTGCTCATTCCCTTTATACACTGTCCTCAAAACTGGAATAAAGATCCCCTGGTGTCATTAGAGAAGGCTTCTTTTTCTATATGCTTATCAATGAGCTAGGCTGATACTGTTCCTTTGGAAAAGACAGATGGGATTATGTCACTGCAAGTAGCATAGCCAATAGCTCTTTTTCAGAGTGAAAATACCCATTTCTAGGTTGACATGACTCAAAATATAAATATGGATTGTTGTCTTTGAACTGTGCCGCTCATTCTCCAGAGGTACTGTTGTAGCTTGATCTGTCCCCAAAGTTTAGAGACTTCAGGTATAATGCTTTATTTGTGATTCCTTTCACTCTTTCAAATGCTTGATACTAGATTTCTATTGCAGTGCTACACTAGCTTAGAAAGGCTGTTAGCTATCCTCTAAATTTTCTGGCTTCTTTCTCATTCTTTGATTTGTCATTTCTCAGGGTCCAGTTAGACTACCTGAAAATTCAGAAGCTTCAGTGGAAAGTACTTTGTTTCCAAATCTGCATGTAGGTCACTTTTTTTTTTTTTTTTTTTTCTTTAATATTTGTTAATAATTGCTTTTCTTTCTTTCTCTTATGAGAACAGAAGATCAGAATTTTTCCGTAGTCTTAATACTAATACAAATCAGCTGTGGAAATGTGTCTCACATGCTTGTATCTCACTTCAAAACCAGATTTCTAATGAAATAAAAAATGTTGTCCTATCTGATTATAAACTCTTCTGCCAAATACACTTGAATTTTAACCTATTTGAACAGTATAAAATTTGAGTTACAATCTAAAAAATATCTGAAAACAGTTTTTTATAGCTGTGAAGAAAAGTGATGGTATCTTCAGAGTGCCAGTTGTATATTCATGCTCTCAAGAGAGCAAAAGTTTGCAAGGTGAATTCAAGGGATTCTTCTAGTTCTTGTAGCTCTTGTAGTTCCAAATAACCTGTGACACATGCTGTGTTGTGTCCATCTTGTACATAGAAAATATGGGTAAAAATTGCATGTACACTGAGGTAAAGGGGTAGTGGAAGAACAAAACTGAAAATAAAGTGATAGTGAGGAGACAGTGGAAAAAAATATTTCCTTTGACTGTAGAGTGAGTATGAGGTAGTTGATGTAAAGAATGCAGGGAGCTTGACTGCCCAAACTATATTCTCTATAGGGGCTGCATTTTGTCTTTCATCTGTGGCCTATCCTAAGAAACATATCCTGTCCATTTCCACAGTTTTCCACTTTAACCATGCTTAGGAATGTTGTGGCTCTTTTGTTTTTTGTTTTGTATTGTCTTGTTTTCACATGGAAATGCATCTTCCTTTGCCTGATGTCCCCATAGCTGAACAAAACCAACTCCCTCAAACTTTCTTCACAGGAAAAGTGTTCCAGCCTCTGATCATCTTAAAGTGCCTTCTCTGGACTCCATCCAGTTGCTCCACATTATTCTTTTGCTCCCAAGGAGGAGGGAGGCAGTGCCACAATCCAAGTGCAACACCTTGCATTTGGCCTTGTCAAAACTCATTAGGTTCCTGTGGGTCCAGTTTTCAAGCCTGTGAATGAAATGATGAGTTTCAGAGTAGTTCAAGGAATTGGATGAGACAATTAGGAAGAGTGAAGAACTTTGAAGAAAAGTTCTATTAAGACATATAAATTAAGTAAATGTTGAAAACTTAGAAGTGATAGAGATTTCCCTAAGGCTTTAACGATGTGCCGAAACATTTACAACATGCCCCTTTTGTTGCATAGCTGGAAGATGACATTTCTCTTAAGACTAACTGGTAAAGCAAGTCAAAAACATTACTTCTCATTTTGGCCCATGTTTTCAAGGGCAGTAATTTCCTTTGTAAATGGTGACATCTGACATACCTCATTTCCCATAACTGTAGGATGTTAGTTCAAGATGGTAAAAAATGTGTCCTGTAAGGACACAAAAACAGTAGTCCTGTAGTTTATTGACAACCTTGAATGAGATAGCTGAATATCTGAAGATAGGTTTCTTTTTACCATCTTTCACTTGTTTTATTTATTTTCATATGGAAGTTTTCAGATTAGAGAAAATTTCAAAGTACAAATAAATATGTTGTCAAAAAGTCTCCTGCAGCTCTTTGCATGGAATTAAAATATCAATTGTGATATCACAAATGATTCACACACAGTCTTCTTTTTTCTTATTTAGTGAAACACTATTTAGGCAATATTGATTTAGAATGAGTTTTACAAAATTTTTTGTTGTTGCCTGGCAAACAAAATACAACAGCAAATAATCATTATTATTTTAAGACAGAAGTGACATTCATCTTATGTACATTAATTTGAGGATTATTTTTGATACTGTTTTCACAGTCTTTCACCTGACTGGTGTTAAAGGAAGCTTCATCACCACCTAATTCATTTGCACACTGAGATAGAGATAGACTTAAAATGTTCAGGAGGAAAGTTACAGCAGCAACATCAGCTATTCAGTACTGTTTTTAAGGTGAACAAATTTTTAAGGTTAACAGTAAGCTTAAACTCAAACATTTTCACCATTCCATATAAAAATACTTTGGTAGATACATATTCAGAGTAGTTTACAATCGTAAGTATATCTGTGAGCAATTGCATAAAAATTAGAGATGCTCACTTTGATAACCTTCCTAATAATCTATAGCAGTCGAAATGAAGTAGCCTAAGAATGTCATATTGCTTTAAAATCTCAGTAGTCTTTTTTTTTCTGAAAAGCACACGGATCAAAGAAAACTCAGTGCTCTAGACTAAAGATTTTGAAAACATGAACTACTTTTTCTTTTTTCTCTCTTTTGCAGATTTAGAAGCTATAAAAAGCTCTTATTACTGAAAGAAATTAAAGCCAATACAACTTCTTGAAGAAGGCAATTTAATGCTACACAAAATTATACATGAGCAAAAAGAAGAGAAAAGCATTTGCAACAAATATATACCTTTTGCGCAGATGGTGGAAGGGTGAATTTTTCTGTGGAAAAATTCAGGATAGCATGATAACACTGTGAAAGGGGATGGAAGAGGAAAAAGAATATGACTTAATACATACAGAAAAAATCCTCCTAGTATTTGCAAAAGCAAGTATATGTGTGAATGTGTTGTGAGAGGGCAAAAACATGAAAGCAATGACCTTGTTCAAGATTAAATCTAAACCTTCTCATCTTCAAATTCAGCTAAACTACATCAGCTAGTGCAGTAAACCTGCTGTTCTTCTGAGAAATATCACTGTCAGCCTTCCCTACTCTGCTGTTGCTGTAGTTTTCCATGTTCCTTCACATTCCTGCGATCTGCTCAGGGCTCACACTGTCCCTGCTGTGGCCCGGCCATCTCACCACACAGACACCAATATGGTGTGAGGCAAAAGGCGTTTATTGAAACTGAAACAGTGTGTATCTTGTGTGTCATCTGTGCCCACAAGCCAATGTCGTGACTTTTGTAATAGAGCAGGGGAGATCCTAATGCATCACACCTCGATATCGTATTTACGCCTACTCTTGACAGGTAACATTCTGATTCTTCGTAAGTGCCTACGACAACATCTCCCCCTCCCCATGCTCAGTAAAACCTCGGTAAAACCTCGCCCCGTTACGTCGAGAATTTCGCTTACCGCCTAAAAAAGTCCTAACTTAACATTCTAATAACCTAACTATCCGATTACTTAACCTACCTGCTTACTTGCTTGCTTATCTTACTTACTTATCCTATCTTACTCGGTTAACCTATATTTCACTAACAAAGTTATACTTCTATGCAAAGTCATATTTCTATGCTACCATAAGGATCTTAACGTGGACTACGCAGTAGTTCGCAAGTCCTTTTATTGTCTGATATAACCTCTCGCGTAGCTTGTGATATATGCACTGATCAAAGATCCTTTCCGTCCTTTGCTGTAGACTATTCTGAATACATCCTACAAGACATGGTAAACAGATCAGAACACCCACAAAGATCTTGAGTCCTATTATCAAGACCTTAAGCAGTTGCTTTACCCAAGAACCTATTCCCCCCGACAGTTGATTCAACCAATTCCCGAAAGGATCACTTACTTCCTTTATCTTTTGCGTATGTTCTTGCATCCATTGCAATTGTTTATCTATTGATGAGCTGTGGTCACTGAGATTAAAGCTGCACATTCCTTCCACGTCTTCGCATCTGTGTCCCTGGATCAGCAGCAAGAAGTCAATTGCTACTCTATTTTGTAATAGCACGTGACAAACACTATTGAGGTCTTCGAGCATCGCATTCAACACAAGAGTCGTCATATTAGATTGCTTAGCGGACCAGCATGCTAATCTCTCTATCTGGGTGAGGGCTGCTGCCATCGACATGCCCGGAGCAAAGAATGAAGCAAAGACACAAGCCGTGAGACTCCATAGTTGAACTTCATCATTACACATTGTCTGTTGTTTAGGTCTTCCCAGTAGCAAATTCTGCAAATAGAATCATAGAATCATAGAATCATAGAATCACCAAGGTTGGAAAAGACCTAAAAGATCATCCAGTCCAACTGTTCACCTATTACCAATAGCTCCCACTAAACCATGTCCCTCAACACAACATCCAGCCTTTCCGTGAACACCCCTAGGGTCGGTGACTCCACCACCTCCCTGGGCAGTCCATTCCAGTGACTGACCACCCTTTCTGAAAAGTAATACTTCCTCATGTCCAGCCTGAATCTCCCGTGCCATAGCTTGAAACCATTCTCTCTGATCC
The DNA here is from genome assembly GCF_019232065.1 of Centrocercus urophasianus. Classification (NCBI taxonomy): domain Eukaryota; kingdom Metazoa; phylum Chordata; class Aves; order Galliformes; family Phasianidae; genus Centrocercus; species Centrocercus urophasianus. The sequence continues at coordinate 441 of NW_024884726.1, read as the reverse complement.
TATCACTAATGACACGAGAGAACAGGCCGACCCCCAGCTCACTACAACCTCCCTTCAGGAAGTTATAGAGAGCAATGAGGTCTCCCCTGAGCCTCCTCTTCTCCAGGCCGAACATTCCCAGCTCCTTCAGCTTCTCCTCATACGGCCTGTGTTCCAGACCCCTCACCAGCTTTGTTGCCCTCCTTTGAAGACACTCCAGGGCCTCAATGTCTTTCTTGCAGTGAGGGGCCCAAAACTGGACACAGTACTCAAGGTGCAGCCTCATTAGTGCTGAGTACAGGGGAACAATCACCTCTCTGCTCCTGCTTGCAACACTGTTTCTGATGCAAGCCAGGGATGCCATTGGCCTTCTTGGCCACCTGGGCACACTGTCGGCTCATGTTCAGCCGAGCATCAATCAATACCCCCAGGTCCATTTCCTCTACGCAGTCCTCCAGCCAC
>NW_024884725.1:0-13688 GCF_019232065.1 Centrocercus urophasianus | reverse complement strand
GGTTGGAAAATTTTACCTTTTGTCTGCTGAGTCTCCCCATTTTTTTTATTTTTTTTTTAAATTTTATTTTTTTAAGTAGCAAGTTTGGTGCTTTTAGCAAATATTCTAGTTCAGACCGAAAGTGTAATGGCACTTACCCTTACTACAGTTAGATAAATTGAGAACAGTGTTACTGACACAAGTTTGTAATTTAATCTTTAAGTTGTGCAAGACTAGATGCTACCAAAAACTGCAATTTCAAACGGTTCTTACGCAGCAACTGTGTGTGTAAACAGTAACAAAGAAAAAAATGAACAGTACAACATTTAAAACTGCATCTGAAAACAAGCAAGCAAGCGAACAGGATTCTGCAATTCATTTGTTGCTGTTACAGAACACACTTTTTATTACTTCAGCATTTTCAGTATTCATCCTCTTCTTCAGCCTCTGCTTCTACAGAGTCTATCCCAACTTCTTCATAATCTTTTTCAAGGGCAGCCAGATCTTCCCGGGCTTCGGAAAATTCTCCTTCCTCCATTCCTTCCCCAACATACCAATGTACAAAGGCACGTTTGGCATACATCAAATCGAATTTGTGGTCGAGACGAGCCCATGCTTCAGCAATGGCAGTGGTATTACTCAGCATACATACAGCTCTCTGCACCTTGGCAAGGTCACCACCTGGCACCACAGTTGGAGGCTGGTAGTTAATGCCCACCTTCAAGAAAACAAGTGAGAACGTCTTTAATTACTGGGAAGCACTGAAGACTTATTTCTGCTAACAACAACAGTAGCCACAACTGTGAACAATTAAATAAAATTATTTTGCGCTTCATCAAAATATTTAACTAAATCCTAAATTCAGGATCTGGTCAAACTGGTCCAGCGTTAGCTACATTGGCCTAGAGATTATTTTTCCAACAGATCATAACAGCTTACTGGACTCTACAAAGAACATAAGAATCTAGGTCTTTCCAAGTCCTGAATGCATGGACAGTAGCTGGAAGGATGGACCCCTTGTCCGGAAGGTGACACTGCCAGTCAACTGAGAACAAGCAGAAGTAGCTGAACAACCTGACACTGATCTAGTAAAAAGTCTACTTACAGGAGCCTATGTTTAAATGAATCACAACGAAAAAAATAGGTTTGCTCTAGTGACAGCAGTCAGGCTCCACATGTCCAGAAACTGATAGCGTCTACCACCTCAAGGTATCTCAAAAACATTGTTGGGAAATTACTGCACTGAATTCAATAACTTCATGTGGTGTTTCTACATTTGCTTGGGGCTTGCCTATATTCCTTCTGTACAAAGCTCCCTAGATTTTTGAAGACTTGCAGTAAAACCTGGCATTGCTTTTCAGTACCACCTGCTTGTAAATTATTTTCAGACACTCAGTATTGCCTGTTCCTACAAAAACCGTGACTGCTACTCTGTAACTTGTTTTAGAATTTTCATCCGAGTTAAAATATCATGGAACTGTATTTAAGAATATAATCTGAAACGTAAGCAGTTCAGTAACAGGAACGTTACAGTACAGCACAATGACCGCTACCTCCAAATATCACGTAATTCCTACTATTTCCAAAATCAAGCACTTCAGAAGTTATCAAAGTACCTTGAATCCAGTTGGGCACCAATCCACAAACTGAATGGTACGTTTAGTCTTGATAGTAGCGATGGCTGCGTTAACATCTTTAGGGACAACATCACCTCTGTATAACATACAGCAGGCCATGTATTTACCATGACGTGGGTCACATTTTACCATCTGGTTGGCTGGTTCAAAGCAAGCATTGGTAATTTCAGCCACGGATAACTGCTCATGGTAGGCTTTTTCAGCAGAGATGACAGGGGCATATGTTACCAAGGGGAAATGGATTCGTGGGTACGGAACAAGGTTAGTTTGAAATTCTGTCAGATCTACATTAAGGGCTCCATCAAAACGTAGTGAAGCTGTGATGGATGAAACAATTTGCCCAATTAGCCGATTTAAATTGGTGTAAGTGGGACGTTCTATGTCCAGGTTGCGACGACATATATCATAAGTGGCTTCATTATCTACCATGAATGCGCAGTCTGAATGCTCCAGTGTTGTATGTGTAGTTAAAATTGAATTGTAAGGTTCCACTACAGCAGTAGAAACCTGTGGTGCTGGATAAATTGCAAATTCTAGTTTAGATTTTTTGCCATAGTCAACAGAGAGCCTTTCCATGAGCAGAGATGCAAACCCTGAACCAGTGCCTCCTCCAAAACTGTGAAAGATAAGGAAACCTTGCAGCCCAGTGCACAGATCAGCCTATAATAGGGTGGAAAAAAGCAAGAGAGAAAACACATATATTTATTATTACCTTTTCCAAAATCATCAGTATTCAAATAAACAGTCAAAAGTAATTATTTCCTCATCATTTGTTTTAAAAGGTAACTTTTTTCTTGTATATCTTTTACTTAAAACCACCACAGCACACCTTGTTCTGAATATGAGTATTTTCTCATTTGAATGTAGCATTTTCCTTTATGCATTTTTTATCCTACTAAAAGCAAGAGCAGTTGTGCACCACTGTGAAAGGTTATTAGAAATTACAGCAGGCTTGCAGCTTTTAAACTACTATTGTACTCTATATGGCAGCGAGTATCAATTTGGTTTGGAAAAAAAGTATTTTTACAACTTCAGATAGGCAATCACTACTTCACTTTCATTCACATCATGCTATGTGAGTTTCTTACATTACACCAGGTTATGAAAAGCTAGAAAGACATGTGAAATTACTGAACGTCCAACCAAAATCTGAGTTTCAGGGTACTGGAAATATTTTGAATGACACATAATGGTGCGATTCAGGTTAAAAATAACAGACAACTGCTTACAGTCTAAAGATTTTATAATGCACTTCTGAGGTATCCTTAAAATATCTTCAAATAATGATGTTCCACATCACAAGAACTTTCAAGCTTTACTGACTGAATTTTTATTTAACTCAAGAGGGGGGAGGCATGGGGCCAAGTTCTTGGTTTTTTGTTTTTAATAATCTATGCACAAAACTCTTAAAAACAAACGACTCCCTCTCCCTCCTCCCCCCCAAAAAAACACAACACAAGTGTCATAACAAATTGTAACTACAGGTAGCTCTAGAGCTGTATTTTAAATAAAATTTGTATTTTAAATATTGATCTGCAGCATGAATTCTTACCAGTTTGCGCAGGCGGTCTAACACTAGATCAACAATCTCTTTTCCAATGGTGTAATGGCCTCTGGCGTAATTATTAGCTGCATCTTCTTTCCCAGTAATGAGCTGCTCAGGGTGGAACAACTGCCTGTATGTGCCTGTACGTACTTCATCTACAAATGAAAAAATACATATTCCAACATAAAATTTATCTGCTGAGTTCTGCATGTGGTGCCTAGGGATGACATACTAAGTAAAAGGAAATGTCAAAAACCTACAGACAGCTTCCATGAACAAACGCAGCAAGAAGTTGGTACAACTTCAGTGTCTTTCTTTAGGGGAAAACACCGGATGCTCACAAAGCAGTATTTGCATCCTGGAACACGGAGGCAACTCAAGAGAACTACACTGCAGGCACAGGCATTCTGGATAGCAATTAAATGAAGCTGTGGATGTAGTGCAGTGGCTTGGAAAGATATCCAAAATCTGCAAAGAAGTTTAATGTTTTCCAAACATTACCAAACATAGACCATCATTTCATCTCTTTCAAATAACACTAACCAAAAATGTCAAAACATCATCCAGCTGTACACCTTTTAGAACCCCTAGTGTTTTGAAAATGCAAAAAAAGTCTGAAAGGAAAGGAGTAGTTTCACATGGAAGACGTGCATCTTGCGTACGTACCGACTACCGTTGGCTCCAGGTCCACAAACACTGCTCTGGGAACATGTTTACCAGCTCCCGTCTCACTGAAGAAGGTGTTAAATGAATCATCTCCGCCTCCGATAGTTTTATCACTGGGCATGTGACCATCAGGCTGGATCCCATGTTCAAGACAATACAATTCCCAGCATGCATTGCCAATCTGCACACCAGCCTGACCAACATGGATAGATATGCACTCACGCTGCAAACAAAAAAAAGGACAATGATAACGTGAGATCTGGGGCTATCCGTCACTTAGATTTCACTCTCAAAATAACTTTCTATCTGTGGGTTATACTGTAGTGATCTTTCCCTGCTGCATTATTACCTCGGCTGCTTGAGTGACAACTAAAATGATCCAACAGTCTGCTGCTAGCATGAATCTACTCACTGCTGCTGATCTACACTGTCAGGAAAGGAAGGCAAGAGACAGGCGTGGCTGAACCAGGACCTGCTGGTCAAATGGAAGAACAAGAAGAAAACGTACAGGCAGTGCAAACAGGTACCATGGGAAGACTACAAAGAAGCTGCAAGTCTGTGCAGGGAGGGGGTCAGGAAAGCCAAGGCCCAGCTTGGCCTAACTTTGGCAAGGGATACCAAGAAGAACAAGAAAGGCTTCTACGGGTACCTCAACCAGAAAAGGAAAGTCCAGGAATGCATACCATGCCTAGTAAGTGACACAGGCGATCTGGTAACAACAGACAAGGAGAAGGCTGAGGTACTTAACAACTTCTTTGCTTCAGTCTTCTCTGATAACTGCTCGCCACACAGCCCTCAAATGTTTGGCTTAGCAGCAGGGAACTGGGGAAGCAACGTCCCTCCCACTGTAAGCAAAGATCACGTTTTTGACCACCCGAGGAACCTGAACATCTGCCAGTTTACGAGTCCCGATGAAATGCATCCCAGAGTCCTTAGGGAATTAGCTGATGTAGTCACCAAGCCACTCTCCATGACACCTGCAAAGTCCTGGCAATCAGTCTCTGGTGACTGGAAAAAGTCAACAGCACACCCACTTCTAAGAAGGATCATATGATGACCCTCAAAACTACCAACCCATCAGTCTCACCTCTGTGAGCTAAGGCACACGGAAGGCAGGGAGAACCAGCATGGCTTCACCAAGGCCAAATCTGCTTGACCAACCTGGCAGTCTTTTATGGCAGTGTCACTGCATCAGTGGACAACAGAAGAGCCACATGTATTTCCAATTTGGAGAGAAGGATGTTGTGGGGTATTGTGTCAGAGTCCTTCAATCACAGTCCTTAAATATATGGAAATATACGAAAATATATATGAAATATATGGATTTGATGAGTGGACTGTTCAATGGATGAAGAACTGGCTGCAGAATCGAGTCCAGAGAGCAGTGGCCAATGGCTCAGTGTCCGGATGAAGATCGGTGACAAGCAGCGTCCCCCAGGGATCAGTGCTGGGACTGGTACTCTTTGATACCTTCATCAGCAACATCAAAAGTGGGGTCAAGTGCACCCTCAGCAAGTTTGCTAATGACACCAAGCTGTGGGCTGCAGTTGACACACCAGAGGAACACGATGCCATCCAGAGGGACCTAAGCAGGCTTGAGCAGTGGATACAGGCGAACTTCACAAAGTAAAACAAATTTAGGTTGGATAGAAGGAAACACTTTTTTACAGCAAGGGTGGCAAAGCACTGGAACAGGCTGCCTAGAGTTGTGGTTGATGCCTCATTCCCGGAGACTTACAAGGCAAGGTGGGATCAAGCCCTGGGCAATCTAATCTAGCTGTGCTTTTCCCTAATCATTGCAGGGGAGTTTGACCAGCTGACCAACTGTAAAGATTCTAGGATTTAACGTTGAGAATGTTGGAGGATCTTAGATACCACGTGGTCACACAGGATGAATGCAGTATCATCATTCCTTACCACAGAGCACATATATCCTGTGTATAATATTCCGTTTAGTCTCTTTTTCACCTTTCTTTGGTTTTCTTTGGCCTTCTTTATATAATAACCCCCTATTTCCTTGATCTGTTGACAATAATGTACTGAGTGATGTTGCAAGAATCTTTTCTGCACAAGACCTCTAAGTATGTTTTCCTTTACAATAAGCACATAACTAGTGCCAGGCAATCCATTCATATTTGGGTTCCTCTACTAAATCATCTGGGTGAGGAAGCATGGCACTTATGTTTAATCACTCAAAACCCCAATTTTGTTTTACATCTGAGACTGAAACTCTTATTCTAGCTTATTATTATATACTATACATATTATATACTATACATATATATTATACATAATATAATATATATATATATTAATATATATATATATAATATATATACGTATATATTATACATATTATATACTATACATATATTATATACTATTACGGTGTATTTAGCTGATCTAGGAAAACACAGAGGTAGAGAGCGTCTTTAAAGCTTCATCAAAACTCTCATCTTCAACTACATGTTTGAATTCTCACCCTCGTGGTTCTGTCACTAGCCTTTTGCCAGTGAGGCTCACTCTGCATTTATCTGCACTTCTATTGCGTTGGCAATGAGCTTCCAACGCTTGCACACCATCCCAGGCTCTCGTTCCCCAGCGCGCAGCCCCGCGCAGTCTGGAGCGGGAGCAGAGACGCAGACACCGCCGCACAGCCGCGCCCCTTCACGGCACGGTGGCACGCCATTGGCCGCCGGACACAGGCCTCTCCTCTGATTGGCTGCGTGCAGCCCCCAATCGTTTTAGGCACCACAAGAAATGCCGCCGCCGATGCGGTACGCGTTCTCGTGCCTCAACCGTCGTCCTTCGCACCGCAAAGCCGGTTTCGTTGCTTTTCCACCTGTTTTGTCTCATTTACCACCAGACAACTTCTACACATCACCTCCCTCCAACTCTCAGTTCTCATGTTAATTTCTCCACTCCCACACACGGCCTTACGCCACCGCAGGGCCGCAAGCGGCAGCACTCCGCGAGCTCCGCCGCAGCACAGGTAACTCTCGACTCCCCAAACCCGCCGCGGCAAAAGCCATCCCAGGTTCCCTTCCTCTCCCCAACCCGAGTTCCCACTCCCACCATGGCGCCTCGTAATGCTCAGCAGCTCCGACCGCACGGCACTGCACCGGAGTACGTCCGCAGCCGAAGAGACCCAACCGCCGTCAGGTAACGGTCCGGAGAGCCCTTGCGCGCTGCTTTCCCATTGGCTGTCACCCGGGCCAGAGGCGAACGGCGGCCACCGATTCGCCAGTGCGCTCCTCTCCTCACGTGGGGTGCTAACTGCCGCATGCTCGGTTGGTGGCGTGACCGAAGCGTTGGGGAGTTCCCGCGCAATTTGGGTCTGTGGAGAAAGCGCGTGGCGGGGCCGTGCGCTGCGCGGGTGCTGATGTCCTGTTTCCGCGCAGAACACCAGCGGTGGTTCTAGTCCAAAGTAACTTTTCTAAAGGGGTTACGGAACTCAATATTTCGTTTCCTTTTTTTAATTCTCTATGAGATTTCAGTTGTTCCAATGCAACTTCTGTGTAGTTTTTTTTTTTTTTTCCACGAGATTTTTCATAATTTGCAATCAGTTGCATTTAAAGCTACATCTGTAGCAGTAGACTGAGGCTAATGCCTGGCTCCTGCCATTGTTTCCTGAAGGAAAAGCAGTTTGTACCTGCATGTGGAAGCTGTTATTTTCTGTCCGATGGTCTTTTCTGAGCTGTACTCAAGAGCCCAGCAGTAGGGTCTTTACAGTTTTAAATTTCTGTTGTTTTTTTTACAAGGCAATCTGTAGTGTTATGGAAGATTTAGCTAAGGGAGATCTTGGCAATATTTGCCTCCGTTTGCACGTGATTTAAATTTAAATGCATGCAATTAAATGCAATTACTGCACGGGCTGTGAGTTTGGCTGGATTACTGACAGCTCTTTAGAACCAAGCAGTTCAGCTTGAAGGGAACCACAATGACCACAGAGCTCTGCTGCCCAAAACCCACCCAAACAAATGAACAAAAATACACACAAAAAAACCCACCCACAAACAGCATTGTATTGTCTGCTAACAGCAAGAACTGGTAAAAAGTTAGACATAGAAATTTCTGTTATTTCACTGAAGCTAGTGGAGTGATGTTAATTAATGTTAAGTGTTGGCCTACCCCAATCTGATGCATTTCTAATTGCCACCATTATAATCTCATTAAAAGCAATGAGCTTGTTAAGCTGTTCACTTTTAAATCTCTCTTGAGGCGTTGCTTTCTTTTTCTTTAGATGGGGATGAATGACTATTTTAGAGGCGAATTATTGAAGACTTTCGCTATCTTGTCTTTACGTTCCTGCCTAACATCACTACAAAAATTATATGGCTGACTTTATAATATAAATTATAATATAACTGATAGATTTGAATGTGTTCAGCTCTTCCTGTTACTCTCTTTATGCATGTCGAACTCTTTTACATAATTTTAGTTACAGAATTTGTGGTGCTTCTTAACCTTTCTAGCCTGATTATGTCATGTGAGCTCTGGATGCTTTTCCACCTTTACCTTCTTCATGGACATAAATCTTTATTAGTTATCATAGGCAAATGACGATGACTGAGGTTGAAAAAAAACAAACAAAAAAGCCTCTGAGGTAGGACCATCATTTGGTAATGATGGAAGAACGTTAAGCACCAACAAATGGAGAAATGAGAGCGAGCATCATTGTCTACTACTTTCATTTTAGGAAACGACTTTAAGGGAAAGGAAGTTCTGAAAGTACTGGCTGTAGTATAGAGCCTCTAAGAGCTCTATGGTCTATACCTGGTCTATGACCAGGTATTCAGCCTCTTGTGTGTGTTCATCAAGAGAAAATTACAATAAAATTCCCATGAAAAATTAGAAAAATAAGGGCTGACTCATTGCTTGCCTCAGATGATTAATCAGCGGTTCAGGCCGTGATTCAGCAGTCCCTGTACAGTAGCTCTGGATACTCTCATAAAACAGTCACTGAAAGGGTAAGTGCAAAGATTGTGCTTTTTGTTCCATGAATAGAAAGTGATGGATAAATATATTTTTTTGTACACGAGCATATTCTGAAAACATCCAGCTCCTCATGAAAACAAACACTTTTGCTAGACATAAAGCTTATTATATTAAAAAAAAACCCAAAACTTAATGAGGACCAGGCTGCTGTGGTGGTTTTTTTTGTTGTTTTACCCCCCCGCACTGGTTGTAGTTGTTAAGAGCTTGATTCTTGATATGGTCTTGGCCTTCATAAAATGATTTTTTTTTTTTTTTTTAATTTAGTTAGGGAATAATGTGGAATCCACAGCTATTAATTTTAAACTTCTCAGGAGCTATACTTCATGTGTGTGTATATATATATATATATATATATATATATATATATATGTATATCTTACTTCAGCAAACAGGGGCATTTTGGCAACTAGGGAAATATACACTAAATTCCATTACCTCCTTAGAAATCCATAATGATTCCTTGCATTTCTTCTTATATTTTAAGAAATAGTGAGTTAACTGAAGGAATCCAAAATACGTGGCTTAACAAGCTGATGCACTTTTATGGAGCTAGTTTCTTAGCCTCGAGGAAAACTTGCTGTGATGCTTTGAGTTTGGTAGACAAAGAATTAACAAGACGTGGGCAGTGGAATAATGTGCCCTGGTAGCTGGTTACAGTCCTGGAAGTCTGACAAAAAAGCAGGAAAGCAGAGGTACAACCAAATGAATTGTCAGGTTTTTGCGTAGTTTATGTAAAATAAACTTTCAGGTTTAGATGTAAGCTGGAGAAACAATTCCTGACTATGAATGAGAGATTTAACTTTGTTTCCTTTTTCAAGCTAAAATTCCATTGGCAAGGGACCCATTTCAACGGCTAGCCAAGCTACATCACTGCTTGTTTTAAAAAATAATGCATATTTTGCAGAGTGGCTGAGTTAAAAAATGATTATGAAACTAACCACCAGTATTGTTTTCTCTTAACTAGATGATGGTTCAGTGTTCCAAAGCCAAATAAAAAACTTACCTGAGTTAGTGGCAAGTTGTACAGTGACTTGAGTTTCTGAGTTTCTCGGTGGTGCTTTTCTTTAATTATTATTTTTTTGCTTTTCACAAGGTATAAGCAGGCTGTGGCTATTGTTCTTTCTTGGAGTGTAGCATGGTCTGCAAGTGAGGTTTTGCAATCATGAACTTTAGCATCTTCAATTCCAAAGACAAAGCTATTAGCCATCTTTGTCCCCTGCATTAAAAGCTTCTGAATTATCGTTTTGAGTATAGCAGTGATTCAGTTATCACACTGACTACAAACTTCACAAAAAGGTCTTTGTATCCAATTATACTGATGGGGTGATTTAAAGAGGCCTGTACAGTTCTGCTAATGCTGCCTGTTAATTATGGAGAAAATAATGGCAGAAAATGACAATGTTAATTTATTGAACATTATAATGTGAGTCAAGGGTTAGTGTAAATTTTTTTTTCCCCAGTTTTAATTTTTTACTAACTATACTTGTTAATCTGAAACACATAGGTTTTATCTTATTCAGTATCTTATCTTCTTGAATGTAATAAAACTTACATGCTAAACCAAATTTTCAGGTTGGTGTAGTCTCATGCTTTTTACACTTACAGTTGTCTGCAACTGAAAGTCAAAGAACCTGCTCATTCTCTAGTAAGTGTACAGAGCAAAACTAAGACTGTTCAGCTGACCTCAAGAGTACTTTTAAGTTATCCAGAGAATATTTGTGAGCATGCCAAACTTCAGTATCTGTACTTGCTGGGTAAAGTATATTTTGTAACTGTAGATTGTAATTACTAACTCTTCCTGCTTCCAAACAACTTCAAATTTAAAAAAAAAAAAAAAAAAAAAAAAGTGGTTAGTTGTAACATTATGACTGAGAGTTCAAATGCTATTAACTTTTAAATAGCTGTAAGTTACTTTGACCTGGACCTCCTTTTTACCACTTTTTGCTGAACAATGACCAGGACCTCAATTAACTCTCACATGCAGATCATATCTTCTCCTTACCAGCAAACAGTAGCAGGTTGTCAATTGTTTATCTCCAGGATTAAAGCTAAACAACCCTTACTAGCTTCCTGCCAAAATCCTCCTTTATAAAGATATAAGAAAATACATGTCTCTGGACTAATACAGATTATAGGTACCAAACTGAATGCTAAGTAATTCGGTTCTGTTTACACTTCTAGCTAAAGGATGGATCTGAACTAATGGCAAACAGCAGCCACCCTCTCTTCAGAAGGCTGTTACTGTGAGTTTTGTCTTGTACTTTTACTACTTTTCTCTGTCTCAAAATACAACACGTGGCATGATGGTGGCCATGCACACAAGGAAGAGAGAGTTTTCCTAACCCGTGTAGGTACAGCTACTTCATCTTTACTTGCCAAGACAGCATCACTACTGCTTGTTTTAAAAACAGTATCACATTACAGGTTGTTCTTCAGTAACCAAAATACAGATTCTCTTAGCTCCATTCTGCAGGTACTTCTTCCAGCAGCAACCTGGCACTTGACTACATACTCTGTTAAAAATTACGGAACTAGAAGGTGGACATTTGTTAGTGATAACTAGAATGGAACGAACAAAGTTTGGTTATTTTAGATTGCTCCAAAGATCTCTTTTTTATTTTCTCAAGAGTTTACAAAAAAACCAGAAAAGCATGACAAGTTTTTATTTTTGCATGAAGATTTCAAGTAACAGAAAAACTCAGTTTACTAAGCCTGAAGAATACAGAACTGAACAAATGCATTCTGCCATGCTGTAGGCACTATGTGTAAAAACCTGGTCAAAACATCAGTGCAATTGTGACTAGAAGATCAAAGCAGTGCTATTACTGTTATCTCTCACTAACGGTAAAGCAGAATGGCAATCATTTTGTGTATGAGCAATCCCACAAATCACATTTTAGACCTAAAATAGCAAGCAAAGGAGTCATTGCTAATCACCTTAATGAGCTAAGGTGCAAACCCAGTTTCAATGAATACATTGAGCCAGCTGATCACAACATAAGGAAAATGTAGTTGAAAACCCTTTTTTTAGTTACTAGGCAGTTACAATTGGCCCAAGGAATTCTGCTTCCTAGCTCTTGCTTTATCCGTGGCACTGCAGAGGCCTTCAGCCAAGAATTTTTTCCATCAAGCTACTCGCAAGCGTAATTGTCCATCATCTACAACCTTTCCTAGCTGTTAGTTCTGGAACAAGTCCTTGTAGTGCCAGTGTTTGAAAATGGCACTTCTACTGAAGGTAGGAGTCCAGTTTCTTCTTGATGTTATCAAAAGAATCCACTCCCATATAGTCAGCTTGGCCTTGTTCCCACCGAGCCTTGCGTTCTTCTGAAGATATGGTTGGTAATACTGGTGGTGGTGGTGCCGATACCGACATATGGGACACTGCCTCTGTAACCTCTGCCTAAAAAAAAAAGGCAGAGTAAAAAATACAGACAGATTTTGCATACGTTAAGCAAGCAACAGGCCACATAAGAGGGCAACCAAGTAGATGTTCTCATGCATAGCACCAAGCATCACCAACAAGCAGGGACTGTGCAGCTTTCCTAGCAAAATAAAGCAGAGTAACAAATCATTCAAGGAAAGAGGTGGGGGAGGGAGGGTCAGGGGTTTAGTTCTTCATACCTCTCTACAAAAGCCACAAGAGAAAGCCAGAGTATAGATCAAGCCTGATAGCTGCAAACAGTTCATTAGAAAAAGTTTAAAAGAGATAGAGCACATCTCCAAAGTTCTGTAACTTCAGGCTGAGAAGGATTAAAAACTTGAATCAGTCACTGTACTAATCTGACACTAAACTTTGCAGACATACTACTGAATTCTGTTTAAGAACTAGAATAAGCAGCATTATTTTGGTTTTGCAAGTATCAAGATTTACTACTGCAAATCTATTTAAGTAACCTATTCTCTAATTATTGCAGGCCTACCTAGGTAGGTTGTACCATGCAAGACTGCAAGTGTATACTGCATGCTCAACTGGGGGTTCTCATGTTTGAATAGCTGCAGCACATTAAGGATGAGTTTACTGAAGCTACTACACTGTCATTTCTAGTGCATCATTCTGCACTTAATTTTAAGCATAGCAATCAACTATGCTCAAGACCACTTAATATTCTTCTAATCTGTATTATTCTTTATTCCAGAAATGAAAGAAGAAAAAAAAACAAGAATCTCTGTATCTCACCAACTAATCCACACCCATGCTCTCAGTTGCACAGGAGGGGAAACAAGTGAGATCACACAAAGTCTATTCTGTTTGCATAGGTAGTTTCCACAAGAATATTAAGATACATACCATGTTTGCACTTGTGGTATTTTCTTCATCAACTTCTTTCTGTTCTAGTAAGGGTAAAATATTAACTGTATAGGTATCCCACCACATGTTGAGGAATTCTGGGTGAACAATTTTAGGGTCATTGATATTGCCTTCTACACTTTTTGTTCTGGAGTCATACGTATAGTTCCATGGCTTTGTGCTTCCCAGAAAATGCACCACTTTAGTACTTGAACCAAATCTGTTGGAAAGAGAAAGTCAGAGCCCACAATTTGGAAGTATCTAGAAAACAAGTGCTTTGACTATCAGACAAGAAAAATTAACCTGTGTTTTTGTAAGTATCCAAAAAATAGAAACAGGAATATATTTAGGAGACTAAACACTAAAGGTAGGATTGTCAATGCCTACTGGGGCTGAAAGCATCACTACTTAAAATGCAAACAATTCTACATTACACAGGTCAGAATACAGCTTAAACCTAATGAACTATTTAAGTACTTACAGCCAACTCTTTAGGTAGTGATGATCACAGCTCAGGAGACAGCAGTCTCAAGCAGCCACTGCAATCAGAACTAGTTTTAAAAGTGAAAGAAAG
>NW_024884724.1:43035-43929 GCF_019232065.1 Centrocercus urophasianus | reverse complement strand
CCCTTTCCTCCCTACGGCCGCGGAGCGCGGGGCCAAAGCGGCGCCGCCTCTCTCAGCCCCCCGGAGGGGGGAGAGCAAGGATTGGAAATCGCCCCTGCTTTGCTTTCCATCGGAAAACGGGAAGCCCCGTGGACCGGGCCGGAGAGACGCCGCGCCGTGCGGGAGGAGCCGCGAGCCGTCAGCTCATCATGTCGTTGCTGTTGACCCCGTAGGTGGAGTTCTTCATGGAGTCGTTCACCTCCCGTCTGAAGGCCGACAGGTTCTGCGTGAACCTGAAGGAGAGGCACGGCGTTTCCTTGGGGCTCCTCGGCCTCCCCTCCTCCTCCTCCTCCTCCCCCCCCCCCGGCCCCGTGCCGGCACCAACCTGTCCCTGTTCTTGGTGAGGAGGTTGCGCTCGATGCCTTCCATCAGGTTCTCGAAGCAGAGGTGCATGGCCTGCTGCTTCTCCGGGGGCTGGCTGTTCACGATGCTGTTCCTCAGGTCGGAGAAGTACTGGGGGGGGAGAAAGGCTGGGTTAACTTCCAAAGGCTGGGTTAACTTCCAGAGGCTGGGTTAACTTCCAGAGGCTGGGTTAACTTCCAGAGGCTGGGTGAGCTGCTATGGAAAGGGTGGATTAACTTCCAAAGGCTGAGTGAGCTTGGAAAGGCTGGCTGAGCATCCAGGGAAAGGCTGGGTGAGCTTAGAAAGGCTGGGTTAACTTCAAAGGCTGGGTGAGCTGCTAGGGAAAGACTGAGTTAACTTCAAAGGCTGGGTTAACTTGGAAAGGCTGGGTCAGCTGCCAAGGAAAGGCTGGGTGAGCTTGGAAAGGCTGGGTTAACTTCCAAAGGCTGGGTTAACTTTGAAAGACTTGGTGAGCTGCTGTGCCAAGGCTGGGTTAACTTCCAAAGGCTGGGT
>NW_024884724.1:3334-43025 GCF_019232065.1 Centrocercus urophasianus | reverse complement strand
TTGGTGAGCTGCTGTGCCAAGGCTGGGTTAACTTCCAAAGGCTGGGTGAGCTGCTATGGAAAGGCTGGGTTAACTTCCAAAGGCTGGGTGAGCTTCCAGAGCCCGGCCAGCTCAGCTCTGGGATGCAGACTGCCCTCCAGGAAGCCTCACGGCTCCTCTGGTGCCCTCAGAGATGAGGAATTCATTAAAAATGAGGGTAATTAGCGCCCGGTCCTGACTCCCCCCCCGCTCCCAGGCCAGCAGCGCAGCGTCACCTTCTGTTGAGCTCATTACCTTCTCGTTGAGCAGAATGAGGCCGAGCAGAGGCCGTGACATGGACCACTGGTTCCTGCAGTCCTCGAAGATGATGATATTCAGCACAGTTGACAGCATCTGCAAGAGGAAAACGGAGCTGAGATCCTTCCAGCCCAGCCCTGCTCCCAGCCGGAGCAGAGCAGGATCCTCTCATCTCAGTGAGTGCCTCCATGCACCGGCGGCTCTGGGATCCTCCTGCAGCCTGCACAGCTTTGTGCTTCGTGGCCTCGTTATGAAGAAGGAGGAATTAAAGCCTGCATTTGACCCAGCTGCTTTGGAAGATTCTCTTTTACCCTTGAAAAGCAGCTTCTGGCCCCAATGGCTTCAGCTCCACTTGAGCTCCTAGCAAGGACGGCGCAAGGCGCCCTGCCTTCGGTGGGGCTGTGCTGACATTGGCACCCGAGGGTGGGAAATGGTGAGGGGAGCAGCTGGAGGCACAGGGGAGCACAAGGTTCTGTGAGCTCTGAGCACGGCCTGGGGCAACACTGCAGGGCCTGCTGTGAGCACACAGAGCACCCTGCCCTGCTCCAAGGTGATGAAAGGTGCGTGAAAGCAGCGCCCTGCGGGTGGCTGCGCGTCGCTCGGCTTCGCTTCTATCGACTGCCAGCACCACAAGGAGAATCCTCCCTTGCACGGGGAGAACCACAGCCCCAGCCGTGGCTCTGAAGCAGCCCTGCCATTCGATGGGGTGCAGGAAGGGGCTGCGGTGGGCAAAATTGCCTCTGCCTCGGTTTAAACCCAGGGCGGCGCGGCAGGAGCTGACAGCAGGAGCAGCCGGGGCTCAGGGGGGGCTGAGGGCCGTTCTCACCTGCTGGATCATCTCGGGGTGCTGCTGCATGATGTGCAGAAAGCGGTCGCTCTCCTGGGTCAGAGGCGTGGTCCTCTTCTTGGTGCTGCGAGACAGCTGCTTGAAGAGATAGGTGACTATGTGGTCCAAACAGGAGCAGCAGCCCGTGCAAACCATGGTGTCTGCAGGAAGAGGAGAGGCAGAGGTTGGGATGCTGCTCACACACAGCTGGGCAGGACCCAGGGAAACGCTGCCATTGCTCTGGGAGGTGAGAATCACCCACAGCCATCGGCGCCCCCCTCCCCAGCCAACCTACATCGGCTCCAAATAGCAGCCAGGATCTTTTCCCCACTCCCAAAGCAAAGCCCTACAAGGTGAACGACAGAGAGCAGAGGTAATTACCCAGTGCAGTGAGGCCTTCTGAAATGGAAGAGAGAATATACATGATTACGTGAGGCTCCAGACTGGCTATAAAGTTCATGTGGTCCTGGGTCAGAACTTCCAGCAAGGAATAGTACGACTGGCTGAGCTTGGGATAGTCCTGCAGGGAGAGAGAGGGACGCCTCAGGCCTCCTGGCCGCCCTACAACCCAGCAGAGACCTCCTGCACACCCATCCCACCCGTTTATCACCTCAAAACTGCTCACTGCAGCTCCTGGACAAGAGAACAAAGCTTTCCTGCAGCGTAACCCATGGGCCAACAACGTTTTCTCCCTTCTCTCCCACCGCCTGCCTTCCAAACAGGCTCCACCAACACAGCCAGCTTCCAACGCTGCTCTATCTGAACATCTTTCCCTTCTGAAGGGGAGCATTTGCTGCCTGCTGCCAAAGCTGGGGGTGCAGGGGCAGCAGCTGCCTGCCTCACCTCCAAACCCACCCGGCAGCTCCAGGCCCAGCAGCCCGTTCTGGCCATTCTTCCTGCAGTCGGTGCCACAAAAAACCCAGAGCAGGGCAGCTCTCCTGTCTGCCCACAGAACCCAATGCGGCTCCTTTCAAATTGCTGCTGAGAGCGAGATGGCGAGCAACGGGCTGCCGTCCCTCCTCCCTGTTTGGAGCAGCAGGGCCGTGCTGGGAGCCTCAAAGCTCTGCCACCAAACGGATTGTTGCACAGGAGCAAAGGCGGACGTTAAGTGCTGATGGTGGCAGACACAGAGACCAGGTGCCAACCTCTGCCCACAGGCAACGCAGGGAGGCAAAACCCTTCGCTGCAAGGAAGAGAAGCTTTGGGAATTGTTCTGCTGAGGTTTGGAGCCTGCCCTGCTGGGGGAGGAGCAGCAGGCGGCCCTCAGCGCAGCGCAGGACCTGCAGCCACACATTGCAGGAGCTGCGATTTCCTGCTGTGCCAAACTGGGTTTCTGTGATTCAAGTATTGCTTTCCTGTACAATCTGCGTGCTGACGCTGCTCGTGGCGGCTGCCTGCTCACCAGGAGGTCGCTGTGAGGGATGGAGAGCAGGAGCTTGATAAAAGTTTGCAAGGCGTTGTCCAGCGCGTCGTCCCCGTACAGACGGAACACCCCGAAGTTGACGTAGCTCCCGCTCAGCGCGGCCTTCAGCATGGAGAAGCAGATGGAAATGCCCTTCAGCTTCAAGGCGTAGACCTGATCCTTCGGGACCTCCCCAAGCGTTAGGATTCGATTTCCTGTGGGAGCACGGCACAGGACTCAGTGTTTCAGCGACCGCATTCGATCCCCTTCTGCCCCAGGGCGAAGGCGAAACAGCAACGAGAAAAAGGCAGAGCAGATTGATTTCCAGCCATCAGTTCAGGACTGAGCTGAAGGCACGGCTCTGCGCAGCTCTGCTGCGGAAACAGGATGCAGGAGCACAGGGCTGCCTTCCACTTGCTTTGCAGGCCTGCCCTTGTCAGCTTGCACACCCTGAGGGGCTCAGCCAGGCTTCCTGCTCACTGCTGTCACTTTCTTCCACGCTTTCCCGGTGAATGAGCCCCACTACCCAGCACTCGAAGCAGCAGCAGCTCCCTGCGTCCCAGCGCTGCCCCCCAGCCCCCCTCCCCATGCAGAGGAGCTGGGCAGGCCGAGCTGCCTGCAGCCCCCTGGGCACGCACCGTACGTAGTTATCATTTTACTGGTCTCTCTGAAGAGCAGGATGCCATTCGGCGAGGACACGTCAAACTGCAGCCGTTGGGACCTAAGAGACAGCAGAGAAACTGAAGCTGAGCCATAGGTGGGAACGGAAAGAAGCTCACACAGCAGAGCCACGCTCCTCCCTGAGTGCCTCTGCTCTGCTTGACTTCTGCTGCTCAGCACCAGCAGGCTGTGGGCACCAGGCTCTGCTTGCAGACGTCAGGAAGACGATGAGGCTGAGGGTGGGAATCCTGCCGTGGCGACGGTCGCCAGGCTGCTGTACACAAACACAGCGAGCATCTTGGAAGGCAGCGCTGCTGACTGGCTCCTATTCATAACGTGACCAAAAGTTCACAGCTTGGCGTTTCTAGCCCTGCAGTGAATAGATCTCCAACTGAAGCGCAGCGAGCTGTTCAGGTCACCTCTGAAATAAACGAGTGACTTTTCCAGGAAGGTTCGTCCTGGCACAAAGACGCCATTGGGCCGTGCTCAGTCTGACTGCAGGGATTCTCAAGAGCCCTGCAATGACCACGTCTGAACCTTCTGTCCTTTCCACTCGGCTGCGCCGATGCTCCCTTCCTACAGGGCCGCGTTCAGCTGGCCGCGGGCCCGAGCAGCACCCTGGCAGCCTTCCACTGCTACACCAGACAGGCTGGGAACGACCTGAATGGCGTCAGAGGTCCCTCAGCGCTGGCAGGGAGCTCGTGGGTCGAAGCAGAAGCCATCAGCTGCTGCCAGGCGGAATTTAAGGGCAGCTTTTGCCAATCCACACAGCTCTCCTGCTTCCTTCCAGACACACGCTCAGAAACTCAGCGCTTCTCTTGGTCTCGCTGAGCCACGACTGCTGTCTATGAGCTATCAGCTGTCCTCCCCCCGCTGAGGTTTTCCCCCCCTCCCACTCTTGGTGGTACGAGCAAAGCAAAGCAAACAGGGCTGTCAACAGCCAGCCTACGGCTGAAGCAGCAGACGGGCGCCCATCTCTGGCAGCCTGGGGCCGCTGGGCTTCCTACCTGTTATGCACCAGCTCAGCCATCAGTTTGAGCACAGGCGTCGTGCAGGCTGGGTCGTGGTACCAGAGCTCAATGGCCCGCTGTAGGATGGGCATGTAGGATGGGTAGCTGGGAGGTGAGAGCTAAGGAGCTTTGTTGCTTCGTGTGAAAGAGAAAGATCCCTGTTTCTATACCAAAAGCCTCGTTTTGCACGCTGCGTCCTTGTAAAGCGGCCTGTGGACAAGGCTAAGCAGAGCTGGTGCTGCTTGCTGGTGTCTGCTTTACCTTACAGGTGAGAAGAGAGAAAAACCTTGCAGGTGCATGGAAGGAATTGTGTGCTCACTCCTTTTAACAGCACAAACCAGAACCAAAAGGGCTCTGGAAGAGAGAAACCGGAAGAGGACCTTCAGCACCCGAGGGACATTTGGAGTGCAGGTGCCCAGTGAGCACAAGGAAAGCTTTCGTTGGTGCTGGGATGCACGAGGCCCATTAAGAGCCTTTGTGCTTTCCAGGTCAAATCTCTGGAGGCCCGTTTGGAAAAAGCCCAACGGTTCAGCTCTGAGCTGATGTCTGTGTTGACGTGGCTGCAGACAGAGCAACTCAGAGCTGTCTGAGGGCCTGCAGACACCAGGAGCTACAGAAGCCAAGAAAAACCCCAGCCTGAGTTTAGCAGGAAGAGCAGGGCATTGGGATGCAGTCAGAGCTCCCAGCAGGAGGGCTCCACAGACAAGGATACATCCACTCAAACAGCATCATGAAGCTGGTCTTGGCGTTGAAGGCAAAGGCGATTCCCCTCAAATCTCTCACCAAACCAACCAAAGTTCTCTGCGTTGCAAAAGAAAAACCACGTTGAAAGGATCCGGGCCCCTCCAGTCCACCAGCCCACAGCTGCCTCCCTTTCTCCCACCCCGGCAGCAGCGTGTTCCCATGGCTGCTGCCCATCCAGGTCGGACAGTTTGTCCTCTGAAGTGCCAGAAAGCTGCTTTAAGCTGAGTTAGGGTAGCGACGGCGCTGGGGTATTTTGCTCCCAGCTGCCTGATAAGCCTCCCACCTTTAATTGTGAACTGCACACTGGAGGAGCACACAGGACATCCCTGCTTCTCCACGTAACGGCAGGAAAGCACCCGTCGGCCCAGCCACAAACCTGTCTTAGCAGGGGGCAGCACAGACAGCAGGCAAGGTTGCACCAACTTACTTTCGCCTCTTGTTCGTTGAAGGTGTTTGTGCTGAACATCTGTGCCACAGTCTCAAAGGCAGCTGTCAGGGGAAGCATGAACTGCTCGTACTGATCCTCATCTTCTCCTGAAATGAGACAGAAATCGGGAGGAAACAGACTGCCCATCCCTGCAGCTCGGCCCCTCTGAGCCATGCAGACTCTGGTCACCCACACAGCCGGAGGCAGGGAGGCCCTGTGCTGCCAGGCAGGCGCTCCATCACTGCCAACGTCCAACCTACAGGACAGGCTCAGAGCAAACCCTGCCATCCCAGGACAAAGGAACAACTCGGTCCCGGTCTCCAGCTTCTTTCCCTTCCTTTCTCACTCCCCATTTAGCTTTTCCCATCCTGGCATCCTTTCTGGAGGAGCTTACTGCTCTCTCAATAGCAGGGCTCAGCGCAGTGCGGGGCCAGCATCCAAACCACACAGTTACTGCTTAGCTCTGGATCCCAGACAAGGCCCCAGGTACCTAAATCCACCATGAGAAGACGCCCGAGTGCCGTGTAGAACGTAGTCCGACATCTCATGTCAGTCAGGTTGGACTGATTGTTAATGCCCAGGAAGGAAAAGTGCTCACTCTGCAAACAGAAGAGGCAGGTTAAAGGAGAACCACCTGCTGGAGGAGGCTCCCGGGTTCCTCGTTCTCCTGCCTAACGCTGAGCCTGGGCAGCGATGCCGAGGAAGCTGTGCGGGATGTCAGAGCACCAGCAGAGGGCAACGCGCACCGTGCCGGCAGGACGCAGGGAGCTGCGCTGCCCACCCAGCCCCCCTGGCTGCCAGCAGATCCCTGCACTGCCGCTCTTCAGCCGGGAGCTGCCCCGGAGCCAAGAGGAAGCCTTGCTCCCCCCCCTTCCTCGTGGGGCTCCTTCAGGTGTCCCACGTACAAAAGCAGTCCCTGCTGCCAGATCCCCGCTTGCTCTGCCTTCACACACGTGGGAAAGCAGCAGCCCTACGGAGCCAAACCAAATGCAGCTCCTGGAGCAGAGCTCCGCCTGTAAAACATCCCCCAGCCGGAGGAACAAAGCGCCCCGTTCAGGCGGTCAGTGGACACGGCTCCCATGGCTGCAGCACTGAACGGCCACGCATCTGAGAGGAGAGGCAGAAATCCTCTGCACTCTGCCGCTCGCTGTGACACTCTGGATTTCCAATCAGCATCCCAGGGCAGTGAGGAGCAGCGCTGCTACCCCAGAGCTTCCTCCGAATCAGCGCTTTCACCGTGGAAGATGGGGCACTGAAATTGGCTTTAACTTCTGGAAGCAGTGCTGCTGCCCTTCTGTCTGCATGGCGGCGGTGCTGCCTGCCTCCCGCTGCACACAGCTGGCTTTTGGTGCAGAGTAAAACAGCCCCACGTTAGCCCTTGTGGGATGGAAGGCACCGTGTAATTACAGCCCCTCCAAATTGAAGGGCGGACAAAGAGATCCCATTTTTAAGTACGATGGAAGAGAGGAGAACTTTGAGTCCGAGTGCTAAAATTGGGGGTTACCTCAGCTCCGGAGGGCAGACGGAGGAGTTGGTGGTGAGATGCTTACCGTGTGATTGTTCAGCATGAACTGCACAGCGCTCAGCTTCACCAGCTTTCTGACGCTGCTGTACGTAAGGGGGGGTTAAGGAAGCTGCACGCAGCAGAACACCTGCAATGCCTGCAAAGCGCTTTCTAGGGCGAGACTGGGGGAAGATTTGTGTCTGTTTTATTGACTGCACTGTAGGTTCTCTCCCATCTGTCTCAAGAGCAGCCCTCACCAAGCTGCACACGCCTCTGCTGCAGAGAGCTGAAGGGATTTGCTTCTAAACTCAGGAAGAACAAATAGGAGAGCATCGAGCAGACCGTGGACAAATCAGCACTGTGGGAGGTGAGCTGCAAATGATCCCAAGTTGGAGAGGGATGGCGCCAAAGCCTTTGGTTACACCTCAGCAGCCCAGGAACGCGGCGCTGAGGCACCTGCACTCGCTGTCTTCTCAGCAGCCTCGAGGTGAAGCCGTTCGGCCATCTGGGAGACGCAGGGCGCCGCTGTTCCAGCCGAGCACCTGGCTGCTCTGCCCTCTGTCCTGCACCCCACAGCTCTTCGGAAAAGGATATCCGATGGACAGGTCGTTGAGCAGCTGCAGCGTCTTGGAGGTGATGGGCTCACATCGACCCCAGTACTTCAGGTTGGTGATGCTAGGGAAGAGGACAACAGCACAGGTCAGAGGGCTTTGCTCGGCCTCCCCTTGGCTGCGCAGAGGATTTTTCTGGTCCAAAGTCACCCGACATCGGCAGCTCCACCCTCCACCAAAACCACAGACATTACAAGCCACGAAATATTGGTATAAAATCACTGTACTTACATTTGGTTGACTAGAAAATTATCCTTCAGATAATCTTCACTACTTGGGTCCCAAGCTACACTGGCCCATACCCAGGCCCTTGGAATTCTGTGGCACTCCAGGGCTGGTTTCTGCAGCAAGGGTAAGAGAATTCTGCGGCAGTGACTACATGCAGACGTATGCAATTCTGCACCTGCACCATCCACTGTCAGCTGCAGAATTCTAGTAGCCCTTGCTTCTTTTCCAGGAGAGCCGCTTCACCCCTCGACAAGGCGCAGCTCAGGCGCGTGAGGGCGGGCAAAGGCCCGTGCACCTAACGAGGGGGCGATGCTGCAGAAGCCAAGGGAGCTCGGAGCCAGCTGCTGCACAGCCCCAGGCACACGGCACTGGGATTCGGCCTGGAGCTGGGGAGGTGCTTGGGAATGCTAACAGAGCACAGCCAGAGACAGGCTGGGCCACGGAGCTGCGCGCTGGAGTGGAAGAGCTTTAGGGAAAGGACCTGCGCTACCCTGGCACCGACCAGCACAAGTGGCTCTGAAGGAGCAGCGCCCTCCCCACAGAGCTTTCCGGGGCTGCTGGTTGCCAATGTCCCCCTCTCTGAGTGCTTTCACTGGAAAAAGAATCCGTCATCCTGGTGCACGGGTTCCTGTTGTGCCTCCACGGCCCAGGCTACAATCCACGGTGCCTCAATCAATCCTGCGTGATCGTTTAAGTCAGCCCTCGATCACAGCCTGCAATTCTCTCAAGTAGCCAGATGTTACTGGTTTTAGACAACAGCTCCCTCATATTCCAGTCTTCCTGGTTACACCTTCCAACAAGCCCTGGAACCTCCGCTGCCTGCAGTCAGGAACACTTACATTTTCCCTATGAAGACGCTCAGGACCATGGTCTCATCGTTCAGCCCCAGGACCTCTGAGAGACGGCGGTACAGCTGGAGGGAAAGACAGCACCGACTCAGAAACCGCCCACAAAGCAACGAGCCATCCGGGATCGCTTCGTTCCCATTTGTCCTCCCTTCGCAGCCACAGGCTGCTGGCAGAGAACCCAGCTCTGAAACAAGGGTGTTCCTGTTCCTTGTGTTCTGAGAGTTCTCTTCTGCCTGTCAAGATGCACCAAGGCACCCAGAGTCCGGCCCATCTACCACTGCCTTGTAATTAAGAGAATGGCTATTTGCTTCAGAGCTGAGGAAACCAGGCACAGATACGGCTTGGCTTCCTGCTGGGTGTTGTATCAAGTGACTTTCACGTGTACGGAGCCTTAAGGGCCTCTGTGAAGTCACAGAAGGAAGCTGGTGGATAAAACCGAGCCCAGATCTCAAGTTTAAGGCTGCTGTCACCATTTCTGCCTCCTTCCCCACGCACACAGGGCAGCTCAGGGTTTGAAGCGTTAACGCAGATCCAGAGCAGGCAAGTCTCCTAAGTGCCACCTGCTTTCATCCCAAAAAGTGAAGCTACGACTGCCCTTGGCATGGCAAAAGACACAAAGGAGATTACCTTGGAAGACTTCTGCACCTGATCTCCAATATAGATCTTCCGGAACTGCTCAAAGAAGCTCAGCATGGCAAGCTCCAACTTCTCATTGCCAGCCTGTGCCAGCCGTGAGTCCGTCAGGTTCATCAGCTGCAGCACCCTGCAAGGAGGGGGGAACAGAGGTCACTGCTGCTGGATGCAGGAGCACTGAGGGGCTTCAGGCACCCAGGGCCGCTTCCAGCAGCGCTTTTTACTTTCTGCATCGCTGCTTTGGGTCAGCAGTTAACTAAAGTGACAACAAGACGACTGGCATGCATTGCTTTTCTGTGCAAGGCCACTCTAAGGCCTCCACGTCCCTTCCAACAGGGATGGCAGGCCCTGGATTTAACTTGCTAAAGCAGGGAGTTGCAGGTGCTGTAGCACCGCTTCTCCAGGGACGGATCCAGCCTGTTAAGCACTGCTTCCTCCCTCTCAGTGACACTCCACCTGGCTTCTGTTGTGAGCCCTGTGGGAAGCTGCGTGCAGGGCAACCAGGGCTGGGACTGCAGGGTGACACAGTGCAGCAAACAGGGGGCAGAAGAAGTGACATCCCAGCCAGTGCCACAAAGCACAGATTCTTATCAGCACCCAGCATACACGCTGGCCCTGAGAGTGACTGTCATATACACGAGGTCTCACCATTTCCCCTTCAGTAACTACTTGGGAAGCCAATGCTTGGTGTAATTTATCAGCCTTGGCTCTCCAACAGACCAGCTTCCACACCTGGCCAGGTGAGCTCCCTCTTCCCACCCTTGCAGAGCACAGCAATTAGCTCTGAACTGCAAGGCATTCAGTGTGGCTCAGGGCTGTTTGTAATTCTCACATCCAACCAGTGGTTGCACTGCTTGCACTGAGGGTTTACCATCCCCCAGATCCATCAGAGGACAACACAAAGCCTTAAACACGTGCAGAAGGGCTACAACACCTGCAGTGTATCAAGCACAAAACCCACTTTGGGTTTTTAACAAGAGATTTCCCCCCCCACCTCAGAGAACCATCGTTCATTTAGTTCTACTTCAACGCAGGCACTGAAGCCCAGGATGAACCGCCCTCTTTCACGCTCTTCCCCTCTCACCCTCTTCCTTCCAACCCAGCCCTCCCAATTTAGCCAAGCCTCAGCAGAAATCTGAGCTGCCAGTCCCTTCTTTCAGGATGGCCAATCCCACACCGTTCTGTCCAGCAAAGAGAGGGGAAGAACATGGTGACAGCTTCGTGACAGCACTTCTTGGACAGACTTGAAGAGTGGTGCAGCTAGAAAACAGTCAGCATCCCTACCGACAGACCAGCTCGCCGTCCATCGCATCCTGCTCATCTGTGCTGGCAAATGAGACCCTACCACCAATCACTGCCCCGATGATGTAGACGAGCCACGTCAGGCGCCCTGCAACCAACAGAGGACATCAGAACCAGGCGCCTCACATCACAGGCAGGAAGTGAGGAGCCCTGCACTTCAGGTTGGCAAAGATGGGATTCTCTGTCTGTTTTAGTGCCAAGTATGCCAGCAGTACAGTTCCCCAAAACAAGCACGTCTTGACGAGGGAGGGAATGGAGGATGCCAGGTCTGCTTGGAAGATGTTTGTTATTTCAAGCTATTCCTGAGCAGAAAGTCACTGCCTGGTAAAAGCGCATCCTGTGTTATTTAAACACGTGCAGCGCCAGCAGGCAGCACTTATCCTGTCAAAATCCATGTGTCTGCTGCAGAAATCAGCATCACTGAGCTCTGCCCACACAGTGGCACTGCAAGAGATCAAATACTGCTTCGGAAGGAAGCTGTGGTCTCTAAACTCGTGCTGATGTGCCCGATTTCTGCAAGGAGGGCCTGCAAGCCAGCTGTGTTGTAGAGAAAGGGGCGAAACACAGCCGTACCCACCTCTCAAAAAAGGTGCTGCTTTTCCTGTGGCTGATGTGAAAGGATTCCTACACCAAAGAATGGCAGAGCACCCAGTACTGCACACAGACTCCCCTTCAGACAGAGGTTTGCAGCTTTCTCCCAGTTATTCATCCCAGCCAACTGCTGCCCAGGCAGAGTTGTTCAGATGAATGCTGCTCACCCTCCCTCACACAAAAGACAGAGCAGCACGGCTCATCACCCATCACGTGGATCAGAGAACATCCTTAAAACCCACCAGTGTGAGAGCGGCAGGCAGATGGATGAAATCGTTCCCCCAGAAAGGTGTGCAGTCAAACTACAGGACAGCAGCACCTCCAGCAAGCACTGCTGTGCGTGTTGGCAACGTCTGCCCACAGCCAAGAATATTCCGTACCACACAACACCTCCCAAGGGAAACACGTGCAAAATCTGGCCGCCCTGTGTGCGTTTCAGCAGGACTGCAGGCTGCTGGCAGCGCTGCTCTCCCACAGCTCACCTTCCTGCACAGCAACGTCCATGGGGCTGGCGGTGGCGCTTTGCAGCAGCTCCTGGTAGGACTGGGCCGACTGGTCAAAGAGCTGCACCAGCAGAGCGCACGTCTTCTCATACTCACACCGGCCGATGGTGGAGAGCTGATCCAGCTGCTGCTGCACCAGGCCGGTGTCATCCAGGGGATCCTCCAGACCGTCCCTGCGTGGTGAGAGAGCGGCTCAGATAAGGACTGACAAGGCAGCGGCGGCCCAACCTGGAAGATGAGCCCATGGAGGCGCTTGCCCTGGGCACAAGCACTGCACTGAGCGAGGGCTCCGTGGGGACAGAGAGCTGCACCCACTGAGTGGTGATCTGAAGGCTGCTGCAGCCATGAAAACAGGAGTGGATGGGGTGCAGGGACCCCGAGGAGCTGGGATGAGCAAGCTCTTCTTACACCTTTCTGCTTACAGATGGTTAGCTGAGCGCCAGCAACAACTTCTCTGTCTGGCTGTCTTTGTTACATCAAGCTTCCCATCTTTCCTCGTGCTTCAGCTTCCTTTCTCTCTAACTGCATCAACCTCAGCACTGCACTGCCAACACCGAAATTAAATAGACCTGCTGTTCCACCCGTGCTTCCTCAGGAGGGATAAGCTCATCTGTCTCCCCTTCACAGATTATTTTTCTATGCCTGCCATACAAACACAAGGTGTAACTCATCCCAGGCAAACAAAGGCACTGCAGCAGGGTCCTCCGGGCTGCCTTCCCATTCAAAGTAAAGGGGAGACTTTCAGGCATGATTTGTGCCATCCCACAGCAGATGGAAAATTCACAGAATCACTTTTTATGTGCTTCTCCCTCTCTGTTAGGAGGGGAATTCGGAGTGCAAATGGCATTACGCCATTTGGGTGGGTGAGAGCACCTCTGAAACCACCCGGATCGACCTCAAACACGAGAGTGACCGAGGTCTAAAGGAACAAAAAAAGCTTAGAAGATGCATGTTTAACACAGCATAACAGTAGACAGAAGGTGAGATTAAGGTAAGCTTCCCCCAAAAACCCTCTGGTGATCAGCAGGACTTCCTGCAGCCACATCTGCTCCTAACAGAGAACTCGGGACAGAAGCACTAGAGCCTCCTGTGCCAGATCCCGGTGCCTGCAGCAGCATTGCCATCTCTCTGCTTTCCATACCTCAGTATGATGTGCACAGATTCCAGTCTGGACGTGATGTAGGCCTTTGTGACTTCAGGTGTGTACGTTTCCAGCATGTGAGGCTCGGTGGCTTTCACGTAGGGCACCGACGCCGCCAGGCGCTGCCACAAGCTCAGCAGATAGTGAACACTGTTTGGTGCAAACTCCCAGTGCTGAAGAGCCAGCAGAAAGGAAAGGAAATCAGTGAGCTGTGATTATTTTATCCACTCGTTTTGACTCGGACAGCACAGGAAGAGCAACAGCCAGCGAGGGCAGGCGAAGCACCTCGTACCTGCAGGCTGGTCACGGTGAAGTTGGCGATGAGTCGGATGACCTCGGGGTAGTTCTCCACCTTCACCAGCTCCCCCAGCTGGTAATTGCTTTTCAATCGGGCCAGCAATCGGCAGAACTCGTGGTAGTTGTTTGGGTCTGATAAACTCTGAGAGGGGAAGAAGAAAGAACTGAGAAACAGCGCCGCTCAGCAATGGGAAGAGGCAGAGATGGGACGGAACGGAGCGGCAAAACGTCGCCCCGCTGTCCCCAGTGCCAAAGGTGGGATGTGTGCATTAGAAAGCACTGCTGGAGAAGGAACTTGAAGCAGAGGGAGCAGAGAATCCCAGTGCCTGCGCTCAAACTCTCACCTGAGGGTTTTCCAGTATTCGCTTGACTCCATCAACGAGATGAGACAGAAACTTTGCTCGTTCCGCATTGTTGAAGAGGGATCTGCGTACAGAGGCGATCTGCACTAAACAGGACAACACCTGAACGGACAGGGATGAGCAGAAAGGAGGGGTCAGAGCACCAGAAGGAGCAACGAAGTCACCCTCAACTCAAACCTCTGGAATCTCTCTGCGAATGGATTCCAAAGGTGCATTCTGTAGCGAATGCCCAGTGAGCGGGGTCAGGAATCGCCCAGCAGCGCCACCAAAACAATTCCTGAGGTCCTTCTGGGACCTTCAACCGACAGCAAGGATGAGCCCTGCAGACCCCACGGTCGTGGAGTCCGTAAGGAACACCAACAGCCCACTTACCAGAGGAGAAAACGACGGAGGGATGGAATGATAAAGATCAAAAAACAGCTGAAGGGTCGAAGAATCCAAGAATGCTGAAACAGAACAGAACGCTGCATTGGCGACACCTCCAGTCACTGCTTGCCAGAAACCCAAGGCCTGTGTGTCCAAACCGAGACGAGCTGTGTGCTGTCACACAGGGCACTGCGCTCTGAAGAACGTCTCCAAAGGGTTTTACATTTTTACATCGCTTGCTTTCTGGCTTTTCCAGAAATCAACCAGCTGCTCTGCGGCGCTGGGACAAAACTACAGGGTAATATTTTAAGAAAGCAGCCAGAGGGACTGCCTGCAAAATGCCTGGTGAGAAGAGGAAGGGTGTGAAGAACAGCTGACGAGCTGACTTGTTATTTATAGCTTTTTTTTTCCCTTTTCTTTTTTTTCCCCTTAAATAATGGACTGTTGCTTGAATTGGCCTCTACGTCTGGCACTGGTACCAGTGCAGAAAGGCTTCCTCAAGTCGCCCAGACCTCCAGCTGGTACGCCTCCATGCAGGCCTCTTCCCCAGCAGGATTACCTGATCTCCAACTGGTTGGGATCTGCACAGTGCAAAGATCATCTGAGGACTCATCCGTCGACGTGCCGATGAAATCAAAGTTCAGGCAATTATGAGTGAGCTTTAGAAGCTGCATGAGCAGACCGTGCTGGCTCTCATCATTGAGGTTCAGGTTCTTCCCAGAAGCCTGTAAGAGATGGAGGATTTGAAAAGCATAGGTAAGAAAACCGAGGTGACGGCTGAGGCTGGGAGCCCAACTCAGCTTCACGGGGATGCAGCAGCCACAAGGATCACGCAGCAGCCAGCCCTGCTGCCCCGCTGACAGCACCTACACTCAGTCTTCACACGAGGTGGGTAAACACAGGGCTTCCTTTGCCACCTGCTTTGTGCTGCACAGGAGAGGAGCAGCCAGGCCTGCCAGCGTGCAATTCTACCGTGAGACTCCCGAGATACAGAAGCTCTCATTGAGGTTCAACTCGAGAACCCGCGTTGTGCTGACAAGCACCGGGCAGCAGGGAATCCCGTCGCTCCTCCCAGCCCTCGGATGGAAAGGAGTGCATTCACTTGTGCTGCACAGCTGATCTGTATCAGCCCTGCTCCAGTTGCAGAGCTCTGGCACACTCTCAAGTGGCACCAGGAAGTCGGTGGGTCTGAGACACCAGGTGGTTTCACTGCAGCTTAAATGCAGCACTCGGGGCTGCACTGCAGGGACAGGCCGGCCTCTCTCTGCTTTCTATCACTGCTCTGTGCTCGAAACAAAACAAACCTCTCCCAGCTTAAGCCCGCTGCAAATAACACTGCAGTGTGCTGACACTGCCAAGAGCCGTGCCAGCAGGGCTGGAATGTCTTCTTCACTCCCTCCACAATGAGGGGATTCTTCTGGGGCTGCCTGACTGCCTGCTGCTTTATGGATGCTGACAGAAGCGTCATCGCTGCTTTCTGGCAGCCCAGAGCATCTCCAGTTACTCTCAAAAGGATTTGGGCGTTCAGATAAATCCAGTCCTGCTCCAACGCCTCCCACAAACACCAGCAAGGCTGCACTATGCTCCAACCCTCAGCTCAGCCACCCGGCCGGGTGCTTCTCTTCACAAAAGTGGAGGAAGCCCACTCAAATACATCCTCAGCTGAAAGAGCTGAATTCAGCTGTTACCAGAGCTGCTCAGGGGGCACAAGGAATGAAAACCAGTGTAACTGTGCAGGCCGTGCTTCCTTTGGAAATCAGGGTAAGAAAAAGAAGCTCAAATCACTCCCACATCCCCGCTTTGTTACTGGCAGAACGAGAGCTGCTGGTTTTAAACCATCTTTAAAATAAAGCCTGCTTTTCGCTCTTTGTGCTATTTGTCAACGCCGACACATCGTTCAGCTGGAAGGATAGGAGTTGAACCACTCAAATCTGTGCAATTGCTGCACAGATAACATAAACCCAAGTGGAAGCTTTCCTAAAGAGCAGAACAGAGCACACAGAGTCCCAAGGTCCGCGTTGGAAGGAATGTCAGCCCAGAGGCTGCCGCCCCGACTCGCAGCCCCTAGGAACCAATGGCTTCCTTACCTGTTTCAGCAAATTGCATGACAGTGTGAAAATATCAAATAAAGATGAATCCCGGAAGGAAGAGGCTATTTTCCTGTGCTTGGTCAGAGGATGAGTCGTGTCAGCCTGGGCAGAGAGAAAAGCAGAGCTTAGAACCAGCAGGCAGAGGTGGCACGAGGCCAGCAGAACACACAGCAGCTCTGGGGACACCAAGGCTTCCCTCCAGCGCGGCACCAGGGCACACACTGCCCTCTGCGCTCCCTCCTCTGCACTGCTGGCTCACAGTGGAACCCCTCACCTACAACCCCGTTCTGCTGGATCCCTGGGTTACGCTCCAGTTCATCTGAACCCCCTCCAAAGCAGGACTGCAGGTGGCATTTGCAACGGGACGGAATCATGGAGCAACTCGAGCGCTGCTTTGCGAAGCAGCCCTGAGGGCTGGATCCTACCTGAAGCCGCTGGGCAGACACTCAATCAACTACCAGCAATTAAAAGGCCACTTACAACATCCCCTCCTGCACCTGCACAGATGGGAACAAGACTAGCAGAGTTAACCAGCAGCACACAGTTTGGAGTATCTGTCCCAAACTGCAGGCCTGGATCTCTCATCGTATCGGAATAAAAGGTGACGCGTGGTTTGGGAGGCAGATCAACACAGATTGCTGGGCAGGGGGTGACAAAGGCACCGATTCAGTGACCGCAGCCTGAACTGGGCTGGCAGCACAGACTGCCGCTCTGCTTCGTGTGAGCGCAGGACGCTCGGTGATGGGCAGAGCAGCAGGGCTTCCCACAGCCATTACAAACCTCCCTGCCCGCAGCAAACAAGAGTTTCCCTCTCCTTTAGCACGGGGTGTAACTCAGCTCCTGCAGGCACGCAGCACCTCCAGGCAAATCCGTGCAGCTCTTCAGGATGAAAACTGAGAGCTCTACACAGTTCCTAAGCGCTCTATTCCATCTGTGCTGCCAGCTTTTAGAACACCAGCTTTAGTCAACAGAGCTTCGGCAATTTCTGCTCTTGCATAACAGAAATGGAAGTTTAAACAGTTACCAGGAAAAGCTTGAGGACAAGGTGGGATTTTTTTTTTTGCTTGTTTGTTTGCTGTGTGCTTGACCCCGCTCTGACGAGTGGGAATGCGGACAGAAGGACGATTGTGCAAGCAGTGGCACTTTGAGACATTCCAAGATGAGTCGGTGGATGCAGCCCTGCGCAGGGCCAGCACAGAGCACAGGAATGCCCAGCAACCTGAGGCAGATTCGATACGCCAGGTTTTAGGAAGGGAATTCAGAGCGCAGACTCTGAGTTCATTGCTTTTCTGTTTGTTTTTACATCCATCTGTAGGGAGCGGGGAGGTGGAACGGGTGCCAGATTGTGGCTGATGGCTGCTGTGAGCACAAGGGCAGCCCTGCAGGGATGCTGACTGGGGGAGCAGGCAGAGCCCCTCCATCCCTGGTGTGAGGAGGTGCAGGACCTTCCTTCGTGCAGATGAAGTCACTGCCAGGAAACTGTGGCAGCAGCGAGGCAGGAGGAGCTGCAGGTTGGGATTTACTGACCCAGCCAGGCTTAAGAAAGTGAATTTGGGTCTGCAATGGTTGCAGATGCTGTTCAGATTACAGAGAAGGGCTCGGGAAGCTCAGAGATGCTCAACTTTAATTTCAGCAGGAGAAACTGGTGCTTGGACCTGGCCAGGAAAACACCTCCACCATTTCTAGCTCTGGACACTGCCTGTCATCATCTCTCAAACCCCACACACGGATCAATGCATTCTGGTGCTGGGATTAGTCCATTCATTAGCAGAAGTTACAGTTTTCCTTAGTTAGACACTAAAAATGAAATAATCAGCAAAACCCACTGAGTTCTATGGGCAGTGGAAGCCACCAACGGTGCTGTGACAAATTCTGTGCCACTCGGCAGGGAAGCGATGCAAGACAGCACCAAGCAAAATCACAGCACTCCTTAACCCCAGTGACCCTGAACTGTTTGGGAAGGGGCCAAAATCCAGCACTGAGTGACCAGGCTGCTTTAAAAGCCTCCACAACCTGACAGACCCTCTTTGTTTTGTCTCTCCTGGCACAAGAACCGAGCTGTAACAACGCACAGGGGCTGAGCAGGGGAGCTGGCAGCGATGTCCTGATGCTCTGGGCCTGGACTCGCTGCTCCCTCCTTTCTGATCTCAAAAGGTGACATGGAAGCATGAGAAGATGGAAGATGCCAGTGAAACAACACAGCTCCTCAGGCCGGGAGGAAGCAGCATCTTAATGCCCAGCTATGGGACTGGGTGAGAAACAAACAAGAAAAGGAAAAAATCCCACCCGCTACGCAACGCTCCCCACACCAACAAGGAAAAAACAACCCCCAGAAAGACAAGCAAAAACCCCCACCAAGGCACAGACACGGCAGGACACAGCAATATGAATGAGAAAATTGGACACTTACTTCACTGAGGAAGGCTGTAGCACTTACTTGATTAATTTCATTAGTTAGTTGGGACAGGATTGTCACTCCTATGATGCAGTGCTCTACACTATCCTGAGGAAGGAGGGGACAGGGAAAGGAGTTACTGCTGGGCTGCTTTCAGCAAACATCACTGCCACTCACAGCTCTTTCTGATGGAAGACTCCTAGACATCTTTCTCTACAGCTGCTTTATCCCTGGATGAGGGAAGAAGCCTGGGAGCAGCATCAGATGAGAATTTAAATGCAGTTAGGAACGACTTGATCTTATGAACAAGGTTTGATGAGGATCGTGGTGATGTGAGCTCGCAAATAACAGGCTCCTTTTATTTAACAGCTTAATCCCCGTGTTTGTTTCAGACCCCAACCCTGAGAAGATGGTTTATTTTTAAACCAGTTCCCTTGGTTTTAACAGCAGCTGTGCAGACGTCAGTGGCTCCAGAGCTGTCAGGTGGCAACTATGGGAAAAGAATTCTTCTTTTTGAGCTGCACACCTGGAATAACAGGAGCAGCAGCCCCACGGCCCATCTCCCAGGGAAGGGAGCCCATTCTTCACAGCCTTTTTGGCCTCTGGTTGCACTGCAGGCTGCCAACAGGGGCCCTGTTGTGAAAGGAGCCTGGAAGCAGCAGCCCACTCAGAGATGGCTCCAGAGAAGTGACCTGCATTGCTCCTTTGCCCCAGTTCCTGTTCTGTAGCTACCCAGCGCTGCTTCCTCCCCTGGCTCCACACCTTGGTCAGCACATCCTGCTCAAACTGCCCTCATCTCTTCCAACTTCCAAGACCAAACTCACCTGCGACACAAATCCAGGCACGTTTTGGTCTGGGACTTCACCACTTCTTTATGGGAGCCACGTGCTGCCCAGCAGCTCAGTGTCTGCACGCTATCTATACAGAAGGCACTGGGAAACCTCCCTGCTATCAAGATTAAATGAGGACAGCTGGCAGAGCAGGTTGATTTTTAGCTTTAAGCCTTGGAGTCACTCCTCATGTGTTCAGTCAACAAATGCAAATCAAATGAAAGACCAAACAGAGCTGCAGAGCAACGCAGAGCCAACGCAGAGACTTTCAAATCCCACAAGACGTGCATTCATCTTAAATTCTGACCTGCAAGAACCTTGTGACATCTGTGATCACGTTCCTGAAGACGTATTCATCCTTCTGACAGTCAAACCAGCCCAGCTTAGTGATCCTGGCATACAGCTGGATCAGTGCTTGTGTGACAAACGTGGCCAGCTTCGGCCTGGTGGCAAGGTAGTTGAGCACATAGTTTCCTGGAACACAGAGAAGAGGTTTGAGACCAAAACACGGCAGCTGGAGCTGAGATGCTGTGTTAGGATCAAAGTATCTTTGTGAAAGCAGTTAAAGGAAATAAAAAAATCAACCCTAAGGTGAGCACAGCAGTGGCTTGGATAAAAAGGTGGGTTTTGTTTGTGCCTTCGAGGCGCGAGAGCTGTGGGACAGATCTGGAAAGCAGGCAGACAGGCGTGAGCTCCTCCCCCAAAGGCGCCTGTGTGGCACCAGCTTAAATCCCAGCCTCTGTGCCCACGTGTGAGGAGGGAGGGAAGCTGGAAAGGTTTCTGAGATCTCAGGGACGATCGTTTATTGCATCACTTCTACAAAGGAAAGCAGATTCAGAGCCTTTCCCTGGAGGAAAGGAAGCATCAGCCACGATCCAGGGAAGAGCGCTGCGACAACGGCTGCTCCCTTAGGAAACACTGCCTGTATTCCAGAGAGCCAGAAAAAATTCACTTTGGAAAGCATGCCCTGCGAAGGGGAAATAGCACGTGTGTGTGAAGGTCCAAAGGGAACGTGTCCAGGATTCATTCACGAGCCTCACAGTCACCAATCCCCTCCATCTCCTCAGCCCTACAACTTCAACCCGGAGCTCCACCAGGAGACTCGGTGCAAGACAATCCTTGCTTTCCAGCCCACGCCTCAGTGTGAGGCACAGGAGGCTGCACAAAGCTGCACAAAGCTGCACCAGGCGGGGATGAAAGCGTGCACAACAGCTTCTCACATTCACTCCGCAAACCCAAGCCCTGTACTCACGGATATCAATTCGCTGCTCCAACGGTAGCGGGTTGTTTGTGCGTGACACGAGTTTCGTAAGGCATGTAGCTGCCAGGAGCTGGGAGTAGGACGACTGTGAAGAGAAACGAGGCACTGAGAGCACATTTCACAACAGGAGCATCAAGCGGGCAGTGCTGGATGCTAAGCCAGCTGCCTGCTGGCAATCCGGGTTTCAGATACTGGTTTTACGTCCTCTGCACCTCTGTGCACGCACCATCCCCCCCCTGCCCTCGTAACACCTTCATTTGAAGCTTGGCACGGCTGGGTGGCAGCCTGCAAAGAACGCAGCAAAGCTCACAAGAACAGCAGCTGGTTCTGCTGCAGCGCCTGCCGTCAGCGTGCCAAGGCTTTCCTTGGCAGAGGATGCCTACAAATCAAGACAGACACACGAGCACGCCGCGTGTGCAAGACACACAGTGCAGAGCAGAACGCGGGGCCAGCAGCCCCGTCCACGTCCAGAAGACTGAGACCCGCTGGAGGTGTTTTTGCTTTACATACACTCCCTCTTTCTAGAAGCAGCTGGCACTTGCTCAGGCAGTCGGGACTGTTGGTGAACTCAACCAGGGCCTTCTCTGCCTGCAGCCGTGTCGCAGTGTCTGTGGTCTCATACAGCTGCTTGCACAGGTTCTCTAGCTGGGCTAGGCTCTGGAACAGAGAGGAAAAATAGATGAGAAATGAGGTTTTGCAGTTTACTGACAGCACTGTCACAGCTGTTTCTGTGCCAAGCAGCGGCGACCCCCCCATCTCTGTTCGGATTCCCTTTGCGGGGCAGAGTGACAGACCTCAGCATCCCGGGATGCTGGGAGGACTGAGAGGAAGCCTTCAGCACTGCAGGCCACAGCCACCTAAAGCACAGGAGAACCAACGATGCGATGGCTGCCCCTGTGAAGGGAAATAAAAGCACCAGGCAGGCTGTGCTCAAACAGCTGGGGAATATTCACCCTGAGCCAGGCAGATGGTTTTCCCCCAAGGCGTCCCAGCTAAAAAGCAGCTCCGTGGATGGACATCAATACTCCCTCAGGTTCTTCCTGCTGGATTGACAAGCAGGTTTTTCCCACTGCTGCAGGGCTGCTTGCACAGCAGGATAGCATTGGCTGCTTGCTGTATTCCTGGACACATCCTCACGTCAAAACCACATCCGTGCCAGGGTCAGCGCGCAGCCCAACGCTCCTCATGCACAACTGCAGCAACTTCACACAAAGCTTTTGATGCTGCCAAGGCCACCAGATGAGACAGCATCACAAGAGGCCCAAGGAGGGACCCTGGTTGTCCTTTCCCAGGTAATGAACACATCTGCTGGTAAGTCCTGCAGGTGGGGTCCCCTGCAGCGAGAGACTTGCAGGAAGGCCCCCAGCACCCTGCAGCCTTTGTTACCCCTGCTAAGGAGGCAGGGCAAGGAACTCAAACCCAGGAGATGAGTCCTGGGTGCAACTTCACTGCTTTCTGGCAAACCCGTGGCTGGCAGAGGGCTCCCCAGGCACTGCCCCATAAGGATCCACTGCCACTAGTGGAAAAGGGCTCTAGAGAGCGTGTGACACCTCTGGCAAGAAGCACTCGTCCTTTTAAGAGCTCTTTCTGGCCAGTTTTGCACCCCCTGCAGGAATTCCTCGAGCTCAGGCACAGAGCTTCCTCGCAATGGCCCTCGCAGCTCCAACAGACTCCACTTCTCACTGCTGTGGGGCTCAGCAGCGCTGCCCCATGGCTTCTGTTCAGCCTGGCTGTGACCGGCTGGGACCTGAGCCAGCCCACGTGCAGAACCCGCCGCCTTCACTGCATCAGAGCCGCACAGCTCTCACAGGGCTCCAGCAGAACCTCCTCAGGTCACCCAGGAGTCAGGGCCGCCGTCAGGGGATGCTGCAGCCACTGCAGCACGGCTTCCAGGTGAAAAGTGACAGATGTAGGAGAGCTGCCCCCAGTTATCCAGCAGCTCCGTGGAGAGTCCGTGTCCACGCCAGCTGCTGGCACCCATCCCACCTCCTGCGGCGCTGCGTGAGCCGTCCTGAGCATCCCAGCAGCCCAGACCTGCAGCTGATCTTCGCTCCATGCTTCTTTTGCACACTGTCCCCAAAAGCAGAGCTGCAGAGGTGGCACACAGAGAAACAGCAAAGCCTGGGAGGGCGACGCCAAGAGCGAGCCAAGGCTGCACACGTGGAGCTTTCATTCTGCCCACGGTAAACCATCATCCTCCCCACCAAAGGGACAGCAATGAAGCCAGCTTCACCCCTGCACGGCGACGCTGGGGCAGCAAGGAGGCAGGGAGCACCTCAGCAACGCCTCTCCTTCAGGCAAGATAAAAAGGCAGCACTCAGTGTAACGACCAGGCAATGCGAGCGCCCTGCGTGCTGCAGATAAGCACTAAAGCATGAGACAGCAGAGCCCGTGAAGCACGGAAAGGCTCCGGCACGCGGGGCTTTGCTGAGGGTCACAAAGGTAAAATGGCACCGAGGGCAATTCCAGCTGACCAACACCTGTGTTTTCTTTGCTCTTTTGAGAGCAAGGGGGATCTGAAAACATGATTTACAAAGCAAGATCCTGCAGGGCGGCTGAGAAGGCGGCCAGCTTCTGGTCTGAGGGCGCGCAGCAGCAGCAGGCCCAGGCTGCTGGGGACATGGGGACAGCAGTGGAAGGAGAAGCAGCGAGTTGGCGTTGAGGTGCTGAGTCACAGCAGGCAGCCCTGGGCTCCCAAACCTCCCCTGCTGCCTTTGGCAGAGCACTGCGAGCCTGGGGTTCTGGGGGGATGCTGGTACAGCCGCAGCTCCTGCAGCAACCCAGGCCCTTTGGTCCACGTTCTCTCCCACACTTCGTGCTGTACCGAGGCTCAACGACAAGCTGGAGCCCCAGCCAGCAGCACTGAGCTCAACTGCGAGCCCAGAGCAGATATAGGAACGCTGAGCTGTGTTCACACAACTGCTGTGCTAAGGCTCCTCAGCTCAGACACCTCGTGGCGTCGCTGCCTACAGCCCCACACCCTTTCCCTGTGTTCACCTATTTGTGACAGCTCCGGCCTCTTTCTGAACCCTGGCAAGGTTTGTTTCGCAGTTCTCGGGTTGGTTTTGCATCTCTTCTCACCCTGAGCACAACAAAGCTGGGGGCCTGATGCAAACCCACGGGCAGGATCCACGTCAGGGATCTTCCATGAGGGCCGGTTGCCCTGTGCACACAGCAGCCCCTTGATGAGATCTGGGCCTCGGATGCCTGCCGAGAGCAGCTCTGAAGCTCAGAACGCAGAAGAAAAGCAACCCATCAATCTTATTTCTACCATGAGCTGCAAATAAAACTCATCACCGCGCCGGGTTTTCCCCACGGTGAAGATAAACAACGTGCGATCATCTTTAAAATGATAAACACTACAAGGAATGCAACAGCTACCTAAAAAGGAGCCCCTGGGGGCTGGCTGTGGAATTGATCCTATATTACACGGTTGCTTAAGCAACGCTCTTTACATCCAGGGGTTGCAATAAGCTGCAGGCAGGTTCAGTTCAATAGGGTTTGACTTCAGCACGCTGGCAGCTCCCATCTCAGGCAGGGAAGGCTGTGCTCTGCAGGCCCAAGATGGAGCAGCACGGGGAGCCCCCAGCACAGCCACTAACAGGTTCATCACAGCCACCCAAGCTTTGCTGCCGCCTGGGTGTCACCCTGCAGGATGAGCACGGCTGGAGGCGCTCACATGCTGTTCCAAGGCAGGCATTCCTTCCTCCTGCCTGCTTCCTGCCTCCCTGAGCCACAGGTCCTTCCTTGTGCTCAGCGTTATCAGCACCCTGAGCACATCCACAACTTATTCCTCCTGCGTGTCACCAGCAGAGGAGGCCTGGGAAGCAGAGGGCACGCAGTGAGAGCAGCAGGCAGCAGCAGTGACTGTGTGCCCACCGCCACGGGGACCCCCAAGCTGCAGGCATTACCTGGCCTGGGAGGAAGATGATGGTGATGATGATGCTGAGGTCAGGGCTGGGAATCACTGCGCTTTACCAAACTCATGGCAGCAGTCGGAGGGCTGCGGTGACAGAAGCGGCTCGGGTCACCTGAGCTATTTCAACCAGGAACAAAAAAGCTTTTAAACGGAGCAGTTCAACTCTTCAGCACTGAGGAGCACGGTGATGCATCTCCTGAGCGCTCACCGTTGTGAAACCCAGGGCTCGTGGCTCATCGCCCTCACTGCTAAGGGAATCTCAACTAGAAACGGCCCATTTCCATTTATGCTGCTAACAAGAGAAAGAAAACTTCACTTACGCCCTTCCAGAACATCTCCAAGAGTTATTTAGTGCAGCAACGCTTCCAGGCATCTCCCGGGGCATCACTAAAGAGCTCTCGTTTATTTCCTTATGATGAATGGCCTTCAAGTCGAGCTGCAGGGGACTCCTCTCAGGCCCAGCCCTGCTATTTCGCCCCACAGCAGCACTGACACCCCTGTAAGCC
Source organism: Centrocercus urophasianus (assembly GCF_019232065.1). Classification (NCBI taxonomy): domain Eukaryota; kingdom Metazoa; phylum Chordata; class Aves; order Galliformes; family Phasianidae; genus Centrocercus; species Centrocercus urophasianus. Next base: position 18,293 of record NW_024884724.1, on the reverse strand, counting down.
AGCACTGCCAACAAAGCGCCCAGAATGGGATGGATTCCATCGCACGGAGCTTCAAAATGAGGATCTGATACCCTGAGCAACTGGAGAAACCACTGAGACACGGCACAAACCCTTCAATATTTCAGCTGGCTGCAAATAAACACCGCTGCTCCACCGAGGCTTTGCTCCAGCAGGATTTGCTCAGCTGCGTTGAGGAACCGAGAGCAAAAGGGAGCAAACAGGACGCAGAGCCCCAAAGCTGACTGCTCTTCTGGGCCTGATGGGCGAAGAGTCAGAGCAGCCTCTGCATTTCTGCTCCCTCCAGGCACGGCTGTGCAGCTGCACACAGCTCTGCTGATGCCCACCGACACTGCGGGAGCAGCAGATACAAATCCATGTCCCAGAGCAGCTGGGGGACGGGTTCTGCCCCAGCAGGGCCCAGGCAAAGAGAACAGCAGCCCAACGCAGGGCGCAGGTGCTCCTTCCATTTGGGAACAGAACGGGAGGCTGGGCGGCAGCAGCACCTCTGTATGGGAGAATGAGTCACTGCCATCTCTCTTTCCCTTCTTATTTATGTGCCACATTCGTGCGCTGCTTCAGAAATTGCAGCAATTCCTCCTCTCTTTTGGAGGACTCAATGTTCCCTGCTCACCTGAAGGCTTCCCGCTTGGCAAAGGTCGGCCGTTTCCTAACGAGCAGCAACCAGGAAATTAGGAAACAGCAAGCACAGGGCACACGTGGGAGCAACACAGCGCTGAAGGCAGGGAGGAGGAGAAGCTCTTCCACAAACATCTCCCTGCCACGCTGAGCCGAGGGAGGCAGCAAAAACCCTCTGCACCAAAACGAACCCGAGAGCTCAGCGTGTTTTCCACCATACCAAGCTCTAAAGCTGCTCCGGCGCTGCTCGAAGTCAGCAAAGCACTGCAGGTTACCTTCGGCGCCCTGTTTGAGCTACAGACATTTATCTGCTGCTACGAGAGAAACAGCACAATTCATATTTCCCAGCACGACGTCCTTGGACTCTCACTCCTGCAATCAGCGCTTCCACAAACACCGCGCGGTCGCTGCTGCGAGGGCACCGAGTTTTCCAACAGGAGCCCAAGGAAAAGCGTGGGGATGATGCAGGAATCGCAGCCCCGCGCCGTGGGAACACGGCAGACGGGAGCAGAGGGGTGAGTGCTGCTCACCAAGCACTGCTTGGCTGCTCCGTACGGCCGTGGCAGCATCCAGCCCTGTGTCTGCTGCGCAGCGCCTGCTCCGCTGGCTCCCGTTTGGTCGCATTTGGCTGAGGACGCCCAGAGCTGCTGTGGGAGGGATGCACCAAAGCTGGACGAGGAGAGGGAACTCCCAGATGGCAGCGTGACTCTCAGATTCTTACAACCAGTCACACAGCAGGAGAGCACAGAGCATTCGCTACCAGCGAACGAAAGCACAGCCCCAGAAGCACAAAATTACCAGCAAAAAGACAATTGGAAGTGGTAAAAATCGAAGTTCGCCTCTGTTCCAGCAGACCTGAGCCCTGCAGGCTTCTCAAAAGCGTTAAGGCGTTACCAGCAATCACAAAGTTGCTCTGCTTTCCGGCCCCAACCCAACACCACTGCTGTTACTTTGCTGCCTGGGTGCCGAGCATCCAAGCAGCGCGGTTACAACAACAACTAATTTGCAACACAACTGCTGCCAGCTCCGTTTTTAGTGGAGGCAGCCCGCACCTCCCCTCCCGGCTATTCTGAGATCAATACAAGCCCTCAATGGAGCAGCGACACGCAGGAGGGAAAACCTTGAGCTAAACCAAAGCATTGCAAGCGATTGCTGCGCCTGCCTGTGTTGTACCAAGCAGGTGCGGGGTTACAGGAGAGCAAACGGAGCCACGCAGCGCAGGGCCCAGGGTTCCCTTGGTGTGCTGTGGGTTTCTAAAGCCAAATTTGATCTTGTGCTTGAGGCAAAATGACAAAAGCCTTCTAAAATACGGAAACAAGGGAAAACAAAGCTCCTGCTGGGGATGGAAGCACCCAGCTGAGCAAAGCACCTCCAGAAGCGCCGGCTGGGAGATGCTTTCTGAGCACGGCAGCAAACCGAGGCCCCTCCAAGCCCTCCTGCTGCCCCTTCTGAGCACAGCCAGTGCCCCCAGTGCTGCAGATCTCTGCCACGTGGGGATGGAGCCAAACGATGCCCATCCCAACGCAAATCAAGGTTTCCTCCATGATGGCTTTGAGACGAAAGCAGCAACCTGCCTGCTGCCGACCCTCTGCAGAGCAGGATCCAACACACAGCAACGTCCAAACCGAGCCCGCAGTCAGGTAACACACGGGCAAATCCTTTGGGATGCCAGATTCCACGTTCTTCTATAGCAGCAGCAGCTCAGTGCTTCTCTTCCTGCATCTCATTCCTCTCAGCTCACAGCCAGGTTACCCCAAGCAGGAGAGAGGGGCTCAAACAGAACTGACGACGGCTTCCACGTGGCACCGTCACAACTCCACACCAACACGACACTCCACGCTCAGAGCCACAGCTCTGTTAATTGTTCTGTTAATTACCAGCAAACATTCTCCTGCAGGGACATTCACCCTCAGGAAGCACAAATCCCATCTCAGGGCAACAGCAGGGAAAACATCCAAGCGTAAGGAAAGCAGAAAGCAAAGATGAACAGATCCGTTTGCACCGTGTGGTGGGATAAAGGAATAGGGCTGCATCTGCCCACAGAGCTAAAGGCTGCTTGCTCTGCTCTGTGAACAAGTTTAGGCCGTGCTTCCAAGCCTGGGATCAGCAATATGCATCCGTGAGCTGACAGATGGGCAAGCTGGTGTGCAGCAATTCACCTGGAGAACGCAGGGCCCTTCAGCCCCACCACAACACCCTGCTGCACTCCTGCTGCCTCAGCATCACAGCACAAACCCAGCAGCCTCCTCCCGCTCAGCTGCAGCTCCAGGGCATCGCAGCTCAGTTTGCATCACCTCCAGTTCCCAAAGCCCCGTGAGGGTGCGACCTCCCCCTCGCAAAGCTCTACAAGCTCACCTTCCTTCTCACTGCTCTGCCAATAACCTCTGCGATGGCCCTGTGTGCCCACCAGGCACCGTAACCCTTCCCCTACAGCCCGATTAAAGCCCAGCCTGCCAGCACACGACGCCCAAAGCAAAGCTCTCACAAACCCTGGGAACTCTGCACAGCTCCCAGCCGCCAGCATTTATTGGCAGCGGCGGCCCCTATTAAAACAAGGCCAACTCCCACAGCATGTGCCACTGAAACAGCTCTCCCCATTATCCACACTGGCAGCACACGTTGCAGGATAACTCAGCGACTGCGGGGCAGCTCGGTTCAGGCCATAAAATCATTAAGGATGCAACAGAGATTTAAGTTCATCAAACCCAGCCGTGCCGAGCAGGCTGGGCTGTGAGGTGACAGCAAAATCTCTGACACAATCACAGAACGGCCAGGGTTGGAAGGGACCCCAAGGATGATGAATCTCCAACCCCCACCACAGGCAGGGCCACCAAATTCCACATTTCATAGCAGCCCAGGCTGCCCAGGGCCCCGTCCAACCCGGCCTTGAACACCTCCAGGGATGGACGGGGCATCACAGCCTCTCTGGGCAGCTGTTCCAGCACCTCACTGCTCTCTCTGTAAAGACCTCTCACCCCAAACTCAATCTATTCACACAAAGCACCGCCTCCTGCAGGCCCAACACATCCAGAGTCAGTTCTGAAGGGAACCTCTGTGCCGAAAGGAACTACACGAGGCTCCCTGGGTGCTGCACCTGGAGCAGAGAGAAGAAACAGACCATCAGCAGCGTGCAGAGCACACACAGCTGTAACGCTGAGCGACTCCTCCAGCTCTGTTTGCCCTGCAGGAACCACGCCGGGCCGCAGCTGCCCCAGCTCTATTTGCAAACCAGTCCCCCGAGCGGAGCATCTCCCACATTGCAGCCTTTAAACTTTAACTCCATAGAGCCGAACGCGGCCATCGCGACCCCGTTTGGCCGCTTGTAACTCACAGAACGGCCAGGGTTGGAAGGGACCTCAAGGATCATGAATCTCCAACCCCCTGCCACACGCAGGGCCACCAACCTCCACACTTCATACCAGCCCAGGCTGCCCAGGGCCCCATCCAACCCGACCTCGAACACCTCCAGGGATGGACGGGGCATAACTCCCACTTGCTGAACGCAATATTTAACAAAGAAAAGCAAAGCGAGGAGGCAGGATTTCAAACCACGACAGCAGCAGCTTCCCGCAGCGCGCAGCTCAACGGCTTTAACGGCACGGCACCCAAACGCGGCCTTCCTTCAGCAAAGCGGCTGCGTGGCAACCGAACAACGCGGCCACCCCCGGGCTCACGCACGGCAGATCCGCTCCACTTCTGTCCTAGGGATGAGGCGGGCCCGGCAGCGGCGAGGCCGGGCGGCGGGCATAGAGCAGGAGCCGCGCTGCAGAACCGGGCCGCGCTGCAGGAACCGGGCCGAGCTGCAGGAGCTCCGCCCCGCGGCACCGCCCCGGCCGTTAGGGACCCTCAGGCCCCGCCGCATCCCTCGGCCCCAGGCCCAGCCGCGGCCTACCGAGCCTCACCGCCGCCCGCCCAGAGCAGGCCGCGCTAGGCCGCAACCGGCCCGGAGCCCGTCCTCGGAGTCCCCCGATGGCCCGGAAAGGCTGAGAGGAGCCTCCCCGAGCGCCCCGGCCGTCCGCGGCCCCCCCTCACCTGCACATGATCCGCCATTTTGCTCCATTCATGCTCCGCTCCCTCCGCCTCCGCCGGGCCCGGCACGCGCCCGCCTCCGCCCCCCCCACCCCTTCCTCAGCCACCAGCGCCGCCGCCTCAATGCGCGTGCGCGTCGCGCCCTCCCGCCTTTCGGCGCCTGCGCCGTTCCCGCCCACACCTTTGACCACGCCCACCCCGTCTAACCACGCCCACTTCACTTGACCACGCCCAACTCTCGTTACCACTACCGCCCTTGACCACGCCCACCCCCTCTGACAGCGCCCACTCCATTGACCTCGCCCAACCACTTGAACGCTGCCGCTCCTTGACCACGCCCACTCGCTAAAGACACGCCCACCCGCCTCAGCCCCCCCCCCCGGGCGCGACGGGGACAGCACGGCGCCCCCTGCGGCCGAGTGACGTCACGACGCCGGCGGCGCCGCGGAGGGAGGGGCGCGCTTTGTTGACATCGCTCTTAAAGGGGCCGCGCTCCCTTTTCGTCCCCGCGTGCTGCTCCCGTGCTCGCCGTGCCCCCGCCGCCCCCGCCTCCCCCGCCGCCCCCGCCGCCCCGCCGCCCCCTAATTCTTCCGCAAAGCACGGAGCGGGTTTTTGCTTGGCGTCACCCGGCCCCGTTCTCTCCCCTCCCCGCGGAAGTTCTGTGCATGGGATGCTGCCCCCGCGTGGCCCGAGGGTGAAATCGCGAAGGGCTGAGGAGCGCCCGGAGCTGCTGTGCAGCGCGCCTTGGGGCGCAGCTCTGCGGGACCGGGGGATGCATTCCCTGCATGCGCTGAAGGGCTGCAGTGCTCCGTGTGCACCAATGGACGCGTTTCCTGCACACATCGGGCGATCCTCTGCATGCAGCAAGGGATGCAGTGCTTTTCATGCACCTAGAATGTATTCCCTGCAAGCACCAGAGAATCCCATGCATGCACTGAGCGCTGAGGCGCAATGCATGCACTAACGTGCATGCTTCCTACGTGCACTAACCAATGAGGTGCTTTGCCTGCACTGAAGAATGCATCCCCTGCATGCAGCAAGGCCTGTAATGCTCTTCGTGCACCAGCAGATGCTACGCTTTGCATGCACCAAGGGATGCATTCTCGGCTCGCTGCACCTCCTGCACACCCAGAGGGCTTCATTCCCTGCATGTGCTGACAGACACCATGCATAGGCTGCATTTCCCACATGCACCGTGAGCAGCAATCCCACAGACCCCCTGCCAACCCATGCCCACCTCCACCCCACGCCATGCACCAGGGCAGCCTGCAGCGCAGGATGAGCAGCAGCATCACGCTGCAGACGAACCACGGGCTCCCACCCACCCAAACCCCAGCGCACCCCCCCGTTTTTCAGGTCCCCATTCCCACCCCAGCAGCTTCTCAGGGCCCCGCGTGCAGCTGCGCACCCGGCTGCCCTTTATGGTAACGGCGCGAAGGCAGGAAGCTGAGCATGGGGAGGAAACAGCAGCACCCAACCGCACATCACGTGGCGTCGGTGCAGACGGGGCGCTGGGGAACAGCGAGTGACAGAGGGGCAGCACAGACGGATGCTCTGGGCTGCAGGATGGAGGAGGCGGTGGTGAAGCAGGGCGTGCTGCACCTGCAGCTGCAGCAGACCTTCGGCAAGGTGAGGGTGCAGCATTGGGGGGGGCTTCCTGCTGGGGTTCAGGGGGGCTGTAAGCAATGACAGCGGGATGTGCAGCCCCCCGAGCATCCTTGAGCTGGAGGATTCGGTGCTGGGATGCGGCGCGAAGAGATGCAGTGCAAGCAGAGATCCTGTGCAGCTCTCGGGATGGGGTGAGGCGCAAAGCGATGCAGCCCCCATGCGCCGTTGCTTCAGAGGGAGCTGCGGGTCGGCGGCGGTGGCTGCTGCTCTTGTGCAAGGAGGAAGGAGTCATTCACCACGCTGGGTGGGGAGGATGAGCAGCCAGCAGGATGTGGGGGCCGCAGAGCAAATGGGGTGGGTTTGGAGCTTGGCTTTAACAAAAGGTGCAGCAGTTCGGGCTGCTGGGCCCCACAGGTTCCCCTTGGAGCCCTGCAGGAGGTGAGTTTGGGGGCAAAGCTTCCTCTGGGGCTGCACACCTCCCATGCAAAATGCAACGAACTTCCGTGCCTGCTGAGAGGGCGTGAGTCAGGGGTTGCTCTGAAGGTGGTGGTTTTAGGAACAGGGGAGTAAATGGGGAGCTGGAAGCCCTTTGGGGGGCATGGATCTTGGGGCGATGCCATGGGAAGGGGGATGGGGGGATGCAATGAGAATAGGGGTGCAGAGGGCAGGGGAAAGGCATGGATAAGTGGGTGCCATGAGTAAGGGGATGCCATGGGTGGGGGGATGCAATGAGAAGAGGGATGCAATGGGCAGGGGTGCCATGGATAAAGGGCTTCCATGGTCAGGGAGATGCCATAGGTTAGGAGGTGCCATGGGTAAGGGGATGTCATGGATAAGGGGTTTCCAGGGTAAGGGGTTTCCATGGATAAGGGGTTTCCAGGGTAAGGGGTTTCCATGGGTAAGGGGTTTCCATGGGTAAGGGGTTTCCAGGGTAAGGGGTTTCCATGGATAAAGGGTTTCCATGGATAAAGGGTTTCCAGGGTAAGGGGTTTCCAGGGTAAGGGGTTTCCATGAGCATGGAGGTGGTTTCCCCACGTCCCCCCCAGGCTGGGTGATGCTGAGCAGCCTTCAGTTCCCCTTTGCAGCCCAGGGACCCCATCTCCCTCATGCTGCGCTTGGGCTTGGAGATGCTTTCCCCACCCCGCCCAGACCCCCAGGGCTCACGCGGGCATTTTGGGGACGAGCCGCCGCCCGGATCACGGAGCATTTTGCACCAATGGCCAATTGAAATTCCCTGGAAGGGCGAAAGCAGCGCTGCTGACCCTGCCTCCTTTCGCTGCTCCGCATCAGAAATGGAAGAAGTATTGGGGCGTTCTGTACCGCGAAACCCCCTGCTCCACCGCCCGCCTGGAGCTCTTCGAAAGCGCCGACAAACCGCGCAGGGGCGAAAGCAGCCGGCGCCTGGTGAAGCTGAGCGACTGCGTGCACGTGGCCGAGGCGGGCGGCGAGGCGGGCTGCCCCAAAGCCACGGCCCCGTTCCTGCTGGAGACCACCGAGAAGCGCTACCTGATGGCGGCCGAGGGCGGCGAGGCGGAGGGGTGGGTGAGGAGGCTGTGCCAGCTGGCGTTCCCGGTGAGAGCTGGGGGATGTGGGCATGGGTGGGTGGGGGGATCGGGGTATTGGGGGAGACGGGTCCTTCTGGGGGGTGGATGGATGGGATAAGTTTGGCGTGGGGATGCTGGGTCCATTTGGGGTATGGATGGATCCGTTTGGGGTATGGATGGATGGGATAACCTTGGCATGGGGATGTTGGGTCCATTTGGGGGATGGATGGATCCATTTGGGGGATGGTTGGGTCAATTTGGGGTATGGATGGATGGGATAACCTTGGCATGAGGGATGCTGGGTCTATTTGGGGCATGGATGGATCTGTTTGGGGTATGGATGGATGGGATAACCTTGGCATGGGGATGCTGGGTCCATTTGGGGGATGGTTGGGTCCATTTGGGGGATGGTTGGGTCCATTTGGGGTATGGATGGATGGAATAAGTTTGGCATGGAGCATGCTGGTTCCATTTGGGGAATGGATCCGTGCAGGGTATGGATGGTATAACTGGGCTGTGAGGTGGGCTGGATCAAATTGGGGTATGGATGGATGGGATAACAGGGTTGTGAGGTCTGCTGGGTCCCACTGGGATACGGATGGGTGGGATGACAGCAGTGTGGGAGCCACGGCTCAGCCCTGACTCTTCCCTTGCAGAGGAGCCAGGAGGAAGAGGCAGTGGGGAAGGACAGAGAGCTGAGCTCCGACAGCGAATTCTCCATGGCTGAAAATTCCCTGTACAGCTCCCACAAAGGCGAGTGTCTGGGTGTGGGGAGGAGGCCGTGTCTGTGGGTGAGCGGCGTCCTGCAGGCAGCACGACTTGCAGAAGTGGCCTTTGGGTGCTTTTCCTGCGCTGCGGTTAGGCTGGGCTGGGTTTCGTTGCGGCTTTCGCCTTTATCAGCCGGACTCCGCTTCCCCTCCGGGGCTGTGAGCTGCAGCACGGTTCAAACATCCCCTCCTCCTCCCATCCCCAGGCGTGGAGCACGACTTCGAGGTGACGCTGAGGGCCACCGAGTCGTCGGAGCGCTGCCGCCTGCGGGGCCGCTTCGTGCTGCGGGCGGGCGAGGAAGCCTTGGAGCTGCGGGACGTGAAGAGCAGGGATGTCCTTTACAGCTGGCCCTACCGCTTCCTGCGGCGCTTCGGGAGGGACAAGGTTTGGGGGTGCTCAAAGGGTGGGATTGTGAGGGAGGAGGAAATCGTGGAACTGTAAAATGATTGGGCTTGGAAAAGACCCCCAGGGTAATCAAGTCTAACTGTCGTCCCGTCCCCACCGTGCTCTTGGAGTCGTTGAGGTTGGAAAGGATCTCTAAGGTCATCCAGCCAAATGTTGACCCATCCCCATTGTGCCCATAGGGTCAATAAGGTTGGAAAGGACCTCTAAGGTCATCAAGCCAAGTGTTGACCCATCCCCACTGTGCCCATAGGGTCAATAAGTTTGGAAAGGTCCTCTAAGGTCATCAAGCCAAATGTTGACCCATCCCCACCGTGCCCATAAGGGTCAATAGGGTTGAAAAAGACCTAAGGATCATCGCATCCAACTGCTGACCCATCACCGCCGTCCCCACACAATCACTGAGGTTGCAAAAGACCACTGAGATCACCGAGTCCAAGCAGCCCATCCCCACCATCCCCACCATCTACGTCCCCAGGCTCCACCCCTCCCTTCCCAGGAGAGATGATGCAGTTCCCCTCCTCCAGGTGACTTTCTCCTTCGAGGCCGGTCGGCGTTGCGCCTCCGGCGAAGGGAACTTCGAGTTTGAGACCAGACAAGGCAACGAGATCTTCCAGGTGATCGAATCGGCCATCGCCGTGCAACGGGAAAGGGGCGGCCCTGGGGACGAGGGCACACGGCCTCGCCAACCCACCCAGCTCCCCGAGAGGGCTCAGGAGCACGAGGAGCTCCGCGCTAAGAGCGTCTACACCGAACCCCGCGGCCCTCTGATCCACACCGCCCCTTCGGCCGGGCCCAAAGCTCCGGAGAAAGGCTTGAGGAAGGATGCTGTGGGTGAATTGGAGTACGCCGTTCCCTTCGATACCATCGCCAAGTCGCTGATGGTTGGAAAATTCGGGAGCCTCCTGCAGGGCCCCGCCGATGCTCCGGATCCTCTGTATGACAGCATACAAGAGGCGAGCGGCCATCCGCCGTTGCCTCGTCCCCGCGCCAAACCGGAGCACATCTACGATGAGCCTGAGGGTGTGTGCGCCCACACCGTCTACGATGAGCCCCAGGAGGTGAAGGGCGAAGCGTGGAGGCTGCAGGCGGCCCCCGAGGAGCCTTCGGGGCACAAATATCCCTACAACCCCCAGCGGGACGACTACGCCGTGCCCAAGAGAGCCGTCCCGCTGCGGCAGGGCAAGGAGTGGCTCGGGGACACCGAATACGACAACGTGGTCTTTCAGTTGGCCAAGAAGAGGAACAAGCAGTGAGAGAGCGCGGGGTGCTCGGCCCCATCGCCAGCGGTGCACATCTGGACAGCTGCGGCCGCTGGAGGGCACTGCGTGCCCGCGCTGTGGGGTCGGCACCGCCGGACTCGGAGCGGGGCACGGTGCGCTCCAGAGCCCGGCTGAGCGTGGACCCAAAGAGTGCGTGCCCCACAGCATAGGGGAGGAGTAAGGAAGCACGGAGCCAGGGGTGCGTGTACCTCAAAGAGCTGGGTGGTGGTGAACGTCCCAGGGGTGCACAGCCTGCACCGTGAGGGCTGGATGCTGAGGCACAGCCCTCACTCTAAGAGCCAGATAGTGGTGAACATTGCAGGGATGCACATCCCACACCATGAGGGCTGGATGCTGATGGACATCCCAGGGATGCACAGCCTGCACCGTAAGGGCTGGATGCTGATGGACATCCCAGGGGTGTGCATCCCTCCCTCTAAGATCTGGGTGGTGTTGGACATCCCAGGGATGCAGAGCCTGCACCATTAGGGCTGGATGCCTGATGCACATCCCTCCCTCTAAGAGCTGGGTGGTGTTGGACATCCCAGGGCTGCACATCCCGCACCATAAGGACCAGCTGGCAGAGCACGGCCTCAAGCACTCGCACCCCGCGCCACAGAGGCAGCGATGCACAGCCCTGGCGCTGCACGTTGCACGTTGCACAGCACAAGGGCCGGCTTGCAGGCTGTGCAGGCTGCAGGGATGCACGTTGCACAGCATCCAAGTTGATCCCCAAGCAGAGCCGCCGCGTCCCGGCGCTGGGGAACGTTCCCCGTCACCCCACAGCTCTTCCACCCAAGGCAAAGCGAAAGCCATGAATTATTTATGCTCTCTCTCAATCAAATAAATGGTTAGGTGCTTGAGTTAATTTCCTGAAGCCTGAAAATCCAAAGTGCAGACTTTTAATAAGGCAAATTAAGTGCTTTATATATTACACTGATTAAAGCCGCGTATCAATCCATCTATCACACGTTGAATGGAAGGGGCTGGGAACAGCCAGGGCGCAGGGATGCTCTGGCACAGAAAATCCTACGAGTTTAAAACAGAAAGAAACGATCTCTAACGTGTGACCAAATTAATTAGAGCTCATTATGGCGGTTATTTATTATTAATGGGTGTTAACACAGTCCTCTCCTCCCCGCTGCAATCCCATCGCGTCGCCTCCGGCCGTGATTTTTCTTCGTTAACTGAAGGAGTGGTGACAACTTTGGGCTCCAATGTCCCATGGGTGTGACGGGATTGGCACCGTGCTAACGAGGGAGCTGCTAATCACTTTGCGAGGGGGTCGAGCACGGGGTGGTCGGATTCCCTCCTCAACGGGTTCCCCTTTTTTGGGTTGGACGAAGAGATGTGAGCTGGGATGGAAAGGCCAGAAAAATGGGATGCAAAGGCTGGAAAACCCCTTTGCAGTGCTCAGCATGGGAGCGTGTTGAGCGTGAGATGAGAAAACACAAATCGATGGCGGAGAGAGGGGGGAAGAGATCAGAGCACAGAGCCCCAGACAAATGGAGAGCTGTGATCTGATTAGCTGTCGTTATTGCGTTATGCTGATTATAAATCATTTAGGAGCGCGGCTAATCGCAGCAGAGGGTTGGTCAGAGATTCAAGGGTTGCTGCCTCCAGCAAAGCCCCAATGAGGGCAAACTCAAACCCGAGTCCAAAAAGTCAAACCCAGTTAACCAAAACCCAAAGCCAAATCCGAATCCAAACCCAAATATAAATGCAGGCCCAAATCCAAAGCCAAGCCCAGACCCAAATAACTCCAGCCTGTATCCAAACCTAAACTCAGATCCAAATAACACAGAGCCACATCCAAAGCCAAATTCAAATAAATCACGACTCAACTTCAAACCCGAAGCCAAACCTAAATCCAAAGCCAAACTCAAGACCAAACTCAAACCCAAACCCAAATCCAGAGCTAAGTCACTCACATCAAAACTCAAACCCAAATAACAAATAACACAAACCCAAAATCTAATCCAAACCCAAATAACCCAAATCCAAACCCTAATACATCAAAACTCGAATCCCAACTCAAATCCAAACCCAAAGACGAACCTAAACCCAAATCCAGACTCAAATAACTGAAATAGAAACTCAAACCCAAGGAACACAAATCAGGACTCAGTGCCAAAGCCAAACACAGATCCAAATCCAAACAGCTCAAATCAAAACTCAAACCCAACCCAACCCAACCCCAACCCAACTAAAACTCCAACCCAACCAACTGAGATCCAAATCCCAACCCCACCTCAACTCAACCCAACTCCAACCCAATACCAACTCAACCCAACCCAACCCCAACCCCATCCCAACCCAACCCCAAACCCATTCCAACCCCAACCCAACTCCAAACCAAACCCAACCCCAACCCCAACTCAACTCAACTCAACCCCATCCCAATTCCAACCCAGCCCCAACTCAACTCAACTCCATCCCAACCCAAACCCAACCCCATCCCAACTTCAACACAACCCCAACTCAACTCAACCCAACCCCATCCCAACCCCCTTCCAACCCCAACCCAACTCCATCCCAATAAAACCCCATCCCAACCCCAACTCCAACCCAACCCCAACTCAACTCAACCCAATCCCATCCCAACCCCATTCCAACCCCAACCCAACTCCATCCCAACCCAACCTCAACCCCATCCCAACTCCAACTCCAACCCAATCCCAACCCCAACCCAACTCCGAACCAACCCCAAGCCCAACTGAACCAAAACCCCAACCCAACCCAACTCAACCCAACCCCAACCCACCCCCAAGCTCCCCCAGCTCTCCCCCTGGCCATCTCCCCACATTAGGGCTGCTCTCTCTCTGCAGCACTGCCCGAATCCCAGGCGCCACAGTGCAGCTCCAAACTGCATTAGCGTCGTGCCGTGGAGTCCCTAATACAATTATGGGGCAGCATTAGAGGTGCTAATTGACAAACCCCTAATCAGTGCTGGGATTTATGGCAACCAGCCCCTGGGTAGGGCGGGGCAGAGCCCTTCATTCATAAAAATTGCTTAATGGAGGGGTCTGGGTTCTGTCCGCTGTCTCATGCGCACACCCAAGAGATGGGAAATAGGAAAAGGGATGGCAAGGTGTGGGGGGGGGGAAGGAGTGAGGGGGGGCAGGTGGGTTTTGCAGGCTGTTTTGGGGGGGTTTAAGCACTTTTTGGTGGCTTGAGGCATCGCTGGAGGTGCTGCATGGAGAAAAGGTCTGGAAAAAGGAGGCTGTTCTCACCTGCCCACCCAGCGTGGAGGATGCGGGCTGCTTTCCTGCCCTCGGCTGCAGCGCAATTAATTGGCAATTACCAGCAGGCCATAAAGCACGGCCCTTCTTGAGGAGGAAGCCGTAAAACCGCGCGCCCTCGGCCGCATTTCCTTCACTCCTCATCGATCCCACGGCCTCGGGGCGCTGCACCCCGCCGACCCTCATCGATCCCGTGGGATTTCGGTGGGATGTGGGCAAACGGCGAGAGCGCGGCCCTGTGGGCTCCGTGAGCAGCAGGGCTGGATCCCAGAGCCACGTCCTCTGCCTGTGCAGGAACAGCGCTGTGCAGCGCAGGGCAGGGCAGGCACGGTGCTGTGCAGGTGCAACGCTTTATAGGTGCAATGCTGCTCAGATGCAATGCTGTGCTGCTGCAGTGCTGTGCAGGCTTTGTGTTGTTCAGATGCAACGCTGTTCAGATGCAATGCTGCGCAGGTGAAATGCTGGGCAGGTGCAATGCTGTGCAGGCATTGTGTTGTTCAGATGCAACACTGTTCAGGTGCAATGCTGTGCAGGTGCAATGCTGCTCAGAGGCAACACTGCTCAGATGCAATGCTGCTCAGATGCAATGCTGCTCAGATGCAATGCTGGGCAGATGCAACGCTGTGCAGCTGCAATGCTGTGCAGGTGCAATGCCGTTCAGATGCAACGCTGTTCAGACACAATACTGTTCAGATGCAATGCTGTGCACCTGCAATTCTGTTCAGATGCAATGCTATGCACCTGCAATGCAATGCTGTGCAGTTGCAATGCTGTTCAGCTGCAATGCCCTTTGCAAAGCCCCTTTCTTGCAGAGCCCACCCTGCTGCTGCGTGGCGTTGCCTGGTGACCCTGACGCTCGGAGCAGGGGATGCACAGCAGACCCTGCAGCTGGGATGCATGGAGCTGCTCATGGAAAGCCACGTCCCACCTGTGTCACCCTGCACGAGGGCCACCTTCCCCAGGGGCGTGCGCTGATCGGAACAGGAGCTGGGAAGTGGCTGCATTTCCACCCCGCTGCTCTCGGTTATCGCAGCGAAAGGGGAGCCAATTACCAGCAGCTGGTGAGAGCCTCAAATTATTATTAATTTCAAACAAAGCATATGCTTTGTGTTAACAATCCTCCGCCGTGTGGCAGAAGGGCCAACGCCATCCAGATGGCTTCGGCGTGCTGCGGGAATGAGTAATGTGCAGCTCTGCCACCACACCGAGTGGGGATGGGGAGAGGGGGGGTTGAGCAGCGTGGTGAGGGGTCGCAGGTGGCAGCCGTGGCCAAAAAGTCCCTGAGCGGGGCAGCTGGCGGCCTGCAGGCACTGCATCATGCAGGGCAGGAATGCTGGCGGTCCTATGGGGATGCTGGCAGCCCTATGGGGTGGGATATTGGTGGTTCTGTGGGGATTTATGCTGGTTACGCAGTAGGGATGCTGGTGGTCCTATAGGGAGGGATGCTGGGATCCTGTAGGGTTTCTGG
>NW_024884724.1:2497-3324 GCF_019232065.1 Centrocercus urophasianus | reverse complement strand
GTCCTATAGGGAGGGATGCTGGGATCCTGTAGGGTTTCTGGTGGTCCCATGGGAAGGGATGCTGGTGGCACCATAGGTGTGCTGGTGCTCTGGTGGGAAGGATCCTGGGATCCCATGGGGTTTCTGGTGGTCCTATAGGGAGGGATACTGACAGCCCTACGGGGTGGAATGCTGCCGGTCCTATGGGGATTTGTGCTGGTTACCCCATAGGGATGCTGGTGTTCCCATGCAAAGGAAAGATGGTGATACCGTGAGGGTGCTGGTGGTCTTATGGGAGGGATGCTGGGATCCTACAGGGTTTCTGGTGGTCCTATGGGGTGGGATGCAGGTGATCCTGAGGGGAGGGACGCTGGTTACCCCATAGGGACACTGGTGGTCCTATGGGGAGGGATGGCGAAGGCTCTCATGAGCAGAAAGCCACGCAGGGTTGATGTTGGAGGGGATCAACGATGTCCCTTTTCCTCCCACACCTGCCCTGCTGGCAGAGGGTTTGCACAACCCTGTCCCACCCTCAAACCCTTCCCCACTGCAGACACGGGGAGCTGCAGAGCTGAACTCACAGAGGAGAGGCGTTAAGGCAGAGCTCAGAGCAGCACTTCATCCAAAGCTGCAGGGAGCAAAACAAAGGGCAGCTCGATTTCCTCCCATCGTTGGGAACACACCTGGGCAGCAACACCCCCCTCATGTCATTGCCCCATCCATGGGGACACAGAGGGGCTGTGATGGTGGCCCTAAGGGTGACGGTGACAACAGAGCTGCCCAAAATCCCACACCCGGAATTGGGAGAGGAGCATCTCTGGGAGGAAAGGGGTAAAAATAGCTCTGTG
>NW_024884724.1:1455-2397 GCF_019232065.1 Centrocercus urophasianus | reverse complement strand
CAGCCGGGGGCTCCGTGAGGGCAGGCAGTTATAAATAGGAGTAATTACTGCAGTGGGGGTGAGCAGCTTAATGAGGAGTTGAGCTGATGGAAGCAGTGGGATTGAGGGATGCATCCCAGCATTGGGGCGGGCAGCAGTGGGAACTGCTGGAAGGGCAGGGGGGTGAGGGGACCCCGGGGGGGGCTCTGTGCCCCCAGGCAGGCCGTGAGCATTGTAAGGGTGGGAGAAATGGACAGGTCTGAATTCCGTGCCCTTCTGCAGGGCTGCTGCCTGATGGCTGAATAATTGCATCCAGCGGTTAATTTTAATTAAAACCTGTGGCTGCCTCGGCTTTGTGCATGGGCAGAGGTGTGGGTTCCCTGCTAGGGGGGAGGCTCAGCTCGGCCCCAAAGCCAGCTCCCGTCACCCCTGTGCGATGCAGTGCAATGCAGTTCAGTGCAAGCCAAAGCAGTGAGATGGAACGCGACACCGACCCTCACCAGTGCAAAGCAAAGCAATGCGACAGACTGCAGTGCAGCCCGAACCCTAATGCATGGCAAAGCAATGCAGTGGAATGCAGTGCAACCCTGACCCTCACCTACTGCAAAGCAATGCAACAGGCTGCAATGCAACAGGCTGCAATGCAACAGGCTGCAATGCAACCCAAACTTCACCCACTGCAAAGCAATGCAACAGGCTGCAATGCAACCTAACCCTCCCCCAGTGCAAAGCAATGCAACACACTGCAGTGCAACAGGCTGCAATGCAACCCTAATTTTCACCCAGTGCAAAGCAATGCATTGGAATGCAATGCAACCCCGACCCTCCCTCAATGCAAAGCAATGCAACACACTGCAATGCAACAGGCTGCAATGCAACCCTAACCTTCACCCACTGCAAAGCAATGCAACAGGCTGCAATGCAACAGGCTGCAATGCAACCCCAGCCCTCACCCACTGCAAA
>NW_024884724.1:0-1445 GCF_019232065.1 Centrocercus urophasianus | reverse complement strand
GCAATGCAACAGGCTGCAATGCAACCCCAGCCCTCACCCACTGCAAAGCAATGCAACAGGCTGCAACACAGCAGGCTGCAACGCACCCCCAACCCTCACTCACTGCAAAGCAATGCAACAGGCTGCAATGCAACCCCAACCCTCACTCACTGCAAAGCAATGCAACAGGCTGCAATGCAACAGGCTGCAATGCAACCCCAACCCTCACCCACTGCAAAGCAATGCAGCGAATGCAGTGCAGGGATTCACACCCCATCCATACCATGGATGCCATACGGGCGTTACAGTGGAGACAAAGCAAACCCCTCTTGCAGGGATCCTGGCACTGCAGCTGTCTCCATGCCCTCGGCGCTCGCTGCACCCCCAGCACACGCAGCGCTGGGCAAAGCGGGGAGCAGCACAAACGCCGCCTGTGCTGCACAGCAGAGCATCTGCTGGGAAGAGGTTTAAAACCAAGTGGAGCCTGTGCACCAGCATCAGAGCTAACTGAGTTAGAGCCCATCACTGAGCCGCAGATCCACTTTGCCGCGAGTTCTGAGCACCCCAGACTTCTGTTCTGCTTTGAATTAACGCAGCCCCTTCGGCTCTGCTGCTGTGCAATGCTTTCCGAGCCGCCCGTCCTCCTCCTCCCACCCCCACGTCTGCGCTCAGACCCGCGCTGGAGGCTTTGCACAGAGCCCCTCTCACTGCACTCCAGGACAGGGCTGCGCAGGGAGGACCCCAAAAGCGAGGCGCTCACCTCCCTGTGCCAGCACCCCCTGCATCGCCGTGGGGCCACCAGGCCGAACCAATGCTTCCTCCCACCCCAATAACCTCCTTTGGCATCACAGGGCTGAGGGAGCAACACGGCACCCGCGGGTCAGCACCCCTTCCTCCTTCAGCCCCATTAGCAAAGCCCCTGATTGCTTTTTGCCCCATTAAGCACGGGGCTCCTGCGGCTCCCCGCGCTGTAAGCTCACGCTCGTTATTGCGGCCCGTTTCCCATTTCCCGTCCCCCAAAGCCCCATCAGCCACCATCTCCGGCCCCTTCTGCACTTTGTGACCTTTGCTCCTTCGGTCTCACTGCTCCCCCATTTTGCTCCTGTCAGCAAATTCCAGGGTTGCTGCGCTCTTTGCTTTCTCGGTTATTGATCCCTAAATCCCTCCCGTGGGGATTTTCCCTGTTTTTCCCTCAGTCCTGCTCCAGCTGCTCCATCCCTGCTTCCTACACACCCCAGCACCGCGCTCACATCCCATCCAAGCAGTTCCCTGTCTGCTGCCCAAATGCAGGAGCGTGCATTGCATGCAGACTTCGCATGCAAACAGCAACAAGCAAAGCTTGAAGTTGCCAAGGGGGGATGGAAGCAGGAAGAACTTCTGGGCAGGTTGCAAAGCTGCACTGCACCTGCACAGCATTGCACCTGCACAGCATTGCACCTGCACAGCATTGCATTGCAACCTGCACA